>NC_135235.1:207786907-208066907 GCF_051348905.1 Ranitomeya variabilis
AAAACAGGAGACTGGACAACCAATGTGAAAGTTGCCTATCAGTGTTAGTAGAAGGGGGCTCTACCCTCACCCCTGTGACCCTATGGCCGATATGTGCAGGTTTCTGCGAGGAATGAGCCCGGTTTGGAAACCGGGACCCCATGGTCTGCACCAAAGTGTACGGGGCGCTCTACATAAAACCTCCGTAGCCCTGTGTAAAGGATATTTACATCTTCTACTGCAGACGACAAGTTCATTCCATTGGCCAACTTGGCTACAAAGTTCTAGGAGAAAGTGACAAGGAAAGACATTGTATTAAGCTCTGATCCCAAAGTAATGTCATAGGGCAGAAAGAAGAAAGAAGGGCAAAAACTAACAGGTGCATTTACATTACATGTCCGGTGGCCAAAAAGCATGCATCGGTCAGCAGGATCAACCCTCCGAAGAGACTAGGCGGGAGATCTGTGTCCCTCCTAGAGATCTTACCAGATCATTTACATAAAACTTGCAGATATGTTATTCACCGGTCAATACGTGCCCACATAGACGGCTCCGGAGGGTTGATCCTAGATTCCCGTCAGCATCTCATTGCACACAGAACAATTGTTAATGGATCACTGTACACACAGGATACAATTGTTCTCGGCGGCACGTGTGCTGCCAAGAGTTTTCTTTTAATGTGTGCAGTGTAAATGCACCGAAAGACTATAGACCTAGATGATGGATATGCAACTTTTCACAATGGCTTCGGGGAAGGAGTGTGGCATATGAGACCTAGGGTGAGAAGAATTTGACAAGAAATGTATCCCAACAGATCAATATAGCTACCCCGTTCACTAAACCTACAAGGTGCTACTGCACCAATAGAGCAGGGGTGGGTTAGTGGAGGCGCTTTAAAGGAGCCGATCGTAGACATTAGGAATCTGTCACCAGGTTGGTCCCACATGAGGCAAGAATACCATGCAGCCCTTCGATACAGCCGCTGGATCAAGGCGATGCCCACCCTCATATGGGACCAGCCTGGTGACCGCTTCCCTTAACTTTGCCCACAACAGTGGGTATCTGAGATGTTACATCCTCACTAGAAATATTATTCCTGTAACTTCTAGCAGAGCATGGACAGGTAATAGCTGCAGCAAGAGCGATACCTAGCACCCAGAACACCACTATCCCATGTAAAGGGGATGTACTAAGTTAAATTGGCCAACTAATAGTCAATGGGGGATAACCTGAAAGCGGGGCTTTAAGAGCTCACTACACTTGGCCGTCTCCAGGGGTCCCAAAGATACTGAATAGGAGGTGGGCATGCTTGACCTCCACATTCAGACCCGACTCCAATCCTCACAGGAGAAGCTACCGTAACCACTATCATCCCATCAATAGAGAACAATAAAAAGGGACTGGGATGGCATCCTCTATACACAGGAGGGGTGATCACTTCTGGATTGGTGGGACACTCAATCATCAAGGGGCATTTTAATGTCAATTACAAAATGGAGGTTTAATCATACCACCACCATCCAGTAAGTTATCACCAAGCCATTTAACTTACTACAAACCCATCAGTGTTAGAAAAATATATAGAACAAAGAGTCCTTACGTGACTACAAAGAGGGGCTTCACAAGTTAGGGGGATATATGTATATTTACCATATATTGCTTTTTCTCACTCGTCTATTCCTGCATACTACAACTATAGTTAGAGGAGACTGCAGTCTCTCCTCATCACTGTGACTAGGGCTGTAGTATGGGAGACCCCCACTATGAGTACAGTCCCAGAGGGTCTGGTCCCAAGTACATGGGGGGGGGGCAGAGAGACCACCTGAACACATTCTTCCCTATCCTGTGGGGGAGGGAGAGGTGTAATCTATAAAGAAACAGATTTTTATTTAAGGGGGAGGGTAGAATCTTACCAGAGTTTCCATGATTGCACCACAGGATGAGGGTCTGGACAGTCCCTTCCCTCCATCAGTAGGACTGGTGAGGGGCTTTGTAGCCCCCCAGTCAGTATGAGGTGTCTGGACAGTCCCTTCACTCCATCAGTAGGACTGGTGAGGGGCTCTGTAGCGCCCCGGTAAGGATGAGGGGTCTGGACAGTCCCTTCCATCAGTAGGACTGGTGAGGGGCTCTGTAGCCCCCGGTCAGGATGAGGGGTCTGGACAGTCCCTTCCATCAGTAGGACTGGTGAGGGGCTCTGTAGCCCCCCCAGTCAGGATGAGGGGTCTGGACAGTCCCTTCCCTCCGTAGGACTGGTGAGGGGCTCTGTAGCCCCCCCGGTCAGGATGAGGGGTCTGGACAGTCCCTTCCCTCCATCAGTAGGACTGGTGAGGGGCTCTGTAGCCCCCGGGCAGGATGAGGGGTCTGGACAGTCCCTTCCCTCCATCAGAAGGACTGGTGAGGGGCCTGGACAGTCCCTTCCCTCCATCAGTAGGACTGGTGAGGGGCTCTGTAGCCCCCGGGCAGGATGAGGGGTCTGGACAGTCCCTTCCATCAGTAGGACTGGTGAGGGGCTCTGTAGCCAGCGGTCAGGATGAGGGGTCTGGACAGTCCCTTCCCTCCATCAGTAGGACTGGTGAGGTGCTCTGTAGCCCCCGGGCAGGATGAGGGGTCTGGACAGTCCCTTCCCTCCATCAGTAGGACTGGCGAGGGGCTCTGTAGCCAGCGGTCAGGATGAGGGGTCTGGACAGTCCCTTCCATCAGTAGGACTGGTGAGGGGCTCTGTAGCCCCCCCGGTCAGGATGAGGGGTCTGAACAGTCCCTTCCATCAGTAGGACTGGCGAGGGGCTCCGTAGCCCCCCGGCCCCCATATAACTCCCTGCCCAGTGGCTGATAACAGCGAGCCCCTGCAGTCCTGGTTCAGCACTAGGCCCCGCAGCAGAGCGGCACCATGCGGCCTGACACAGCGCGCCATTCCCACAGGCCGGAGCCGCACACGTGGGGCGCACACAAGGCCGCCCTTTGTTACCGGCATGTGGGCGGGGACAGCTGCCGGAGGCCACTATCGCGACCCCCGGCCCTAATCACGATAGTGGCCCCTTCCTCTCGTCGCGCCGGCCCCGTGCCCCCCATTCCTCCCGCACCCATTACCGCCTATGGCGGCCTACTTCCTCGCTCTCCTTCCTTCGCCCCCTCCCTTACAATGAATGAGAGCAGCCGCCATTGCGCTCCCGCCCTCAGCTCTTTACCTCCATACTGCAGGTGCTTGCCTCCGCCATGCTGTCCACCTCTCTCTTTCGTCTCCCAACCGTGCAAGTCTCCGGTGCGGGAAGACAACGACAACCGGCGAGAGAACTGCGACATGCGGCGAGGCCCGTCAGTATATAAGGCAGAGGGAAGCCCCGCCCACCGCTGCAACCTTCTGGCGCTCATGGCGATTTACATATCTATGGCTTGATTGGCTGACGTTGGAAATGTGGGCGTGAAGTGCAAGGAAGCGCCGCCCCTTATCGTGAGACGATGGCTGGGTTTCTTGGGATGCGGCGGAGGCGCCAGTGAGTGCTGGGAAGGAGCAGCAATGTCAGCGGATGTGGCGCTAAAGACTCCATTAAAAATCAGCTGCGAGAAATAATAAACACATCTGCTGATTATCTGTGCATTGCATCCAATCTGATCGATTGGACGATTTCTTCAAAACTCGAGAAATTCATTCCATTTCCACTGATAAAATAAACCGCTTTTATTTCCAATGTGATTGGCCACAACCCAATATAATCAGTCCTTGACATCTTTCCAGGACGATTTCGCACATTTATGGTTTTATGTACCGCAACGTCTGATCCAAAATTAACGGATCGTTGTAAAAAAAATAAAATATCGGATTCTGTCCCAACACAGCGCCACACATGTCCACAGGTCGTGTCTGGTATCACGCCCAATTCTGCAATACCAAATACACACTGAGGGTTTTGAGTAGTTTTTGGAGCAGAAACACTCCAAAAATCCTCCTCCAAACTTGGGAGTCTCTGCTTCAAAAATCCAGCAAAATTGACCAGCGTGAACATAACCCTACAGGTCATGTGCAAACAGACTTTTTTTTTCCCTAAGTTTTTAGAGCAAAAACTGCCAAGTTTAATGTGAAAAACTTGTTTTTTATTTTTTAGGAGTTTTTTGGGGGAGGCGAATAAAAAACAAAATGGAAAAATGGCTTCAAAAACACTTGAATGACTCTCTCTATTCATTTCTATGAGTAAGTCAGTCTTTGTGGTGTTTTTATCTTGGTTTAGGTTTTCAAAAACTTTAGTAGGAGAAAAAGTCCATGACACTTCGAGAAAGCGGATTTCGATGGAAGACACCACACATTTGGCACTGTCCAACCAAAAACTTGCAACAACAAAATAAAGTTTGGAAAATGCCTAAAATTAATAAAGGAATCAAAAAACTTCCAAAGGGAATTTTTATTTTTTTTTTAAAAAAAGGTTTCCAGTGGAAACTCAATTTATGACCAGGTAAAAAAAAAAAAACCCTTAGCTATAAAATGATTTGTCTCCCTAGGAGACATAAGCAGGGCCAGGCAAGCGGCTGATTTTTATTTTTCACACTCTTTGATCGGGCTCGATTCATCATTTGTGGGGGGGTTTAAGTCCACATACTTCGTTTTTGTTTTGTTGCTGAGTTCTCTGTGATAAGTTTGTTTAATTATTTTACTCATTTTTTTTTTTTTTTTTATAAAAATTCATTACATTTTTGCCAAAAATAGGATTTTGTTCCTGAACCCTAACCGATTTTGTGACTTTTTAGTGCAAAAATGTGCAAAAACTGGAAGACTGGAGTAGAGTTGTGCAAAATTTTGCCACTTTTTTTTTAAAAAGTAAAATATCTCAAAAATCCACAATGACGTAAAAACTAAAAATCAGAAAACGAACTAAATCACAAAAACAAGTACAAATCGTTTGATTAATTTGTGACAAATCACAAATGTAGAGGTATTTGTTAAAAAGAAAAATGGCAGAAATACAATGATGAATCGGGTCCTATGGTGGCAAACACTTGCCTGTTAATGGGGGTCATTTTAGTGAATTTCAGCAGATTTCGTGCTTCTGTCTGATGGTTGCGTCATCTTACCGCTGTCCGTTTCATAGGGTTTTAATGGGTAGAAAAAAGTTGGAAAAGCTTTCCTTTATCCATGAGAAAATTGCATGGCACATTGATACAAAAAAAATATAGTTCTTACCGATAACGGTATTTCTCTGAGCCCATGACGGCACCACGGAGAGAGGGGATCCGCCCACCAAGGACAGGAAACCTACGGATAAAAAGGCGGTACCACTCTCCCGCATCAGTTGTTTTACATAGAAAATGATGGGAGACTACTAAAACATTTGTTAGTTTTAACTGTTTAGCATAACGAGATACCGCGTGACTTTAAACTATTAATAAACTATGAATAAATTATGGATAAATTATGGCACTATTTAATGTGAGCACCCATAAGTGAAGGGAGGGAATGTACGGGTGCCGTCATGGGCTCAGAGAAATACCGTTATCGGTAAGAACTATATTTTTCTCTGATCGCCCATGACGGCACCACGGAGAGAATTGCATAGATAGTACATTCAGGGAGGGACCACCGCTTCCAGAACCCTTTTACCGAAGGTAAGGTCCGAAGAGGAGTTTAGGTCCAATCTATAGTGCCTATAGAAAGTAGATGGTGAGGACCAGGTAGCAGCTCTACATATCTGGTCTATAGGAACTCCGGCCTTCTCCGCCCAGGAAGATGCCACTGCCCTTGTTGAGTGCGCCTTAACCTCCCCAGGAACGGACATCCCACTTGCTGAGTATGAAAGACTGATGGCATCCGTAATCCATCTTGCTATGGTGGCTTTCGATGCTTTTTTCCCCTTCCGGGGACCCTGGAAACACACAAACAGAGAGGCATCCTCCCTACTCTCCCTAGTGACTTCTAGGTAGCGTAAGAGACATCTTCGTACGTCTAGTGTATGTAATGTTTGTTCCTTCTTGTTTACAGGGTTGGGACAGAAGGAAGGGAGGGAAATCTCCTGAGACCTGTGGAACTTCGATGCCACTTTCGGGAGGTATGCTGGGTCTGTTTTTAAAATGACCCTATCCTCTAGAAATTGTGTGTAAGGGGGGTTAGCCGAAAGAGCCTGTAAGTCGCTGACCCTACGGGCAGAAGTGAGGGCGACTAGCAGAGCGGTTTTGAGAGATAGGTTTTTTATTGAAGCTTCGTTTAATGGTTCGAACGGTGGACTGGTCAGGGCTTTAAGGACTAAGTTTAAGTCCCATTGAGGAACGATTTTTATCGGAAGAGGCCTTGATCTTCCTGCTGCTTTTATGAATCTAGCGACCCACCTATTTGAAGCTAAATCAAAATTGAATAGGGCCCCCAATGCTGCCACGTGAACTTTCAGGGTACTAGTGGCCAGCCCCATCTCCAACCCATTTTGTAGGAACTCTAATATGGAATTAAGGGGAATTTCTTTCCCTATTTTTTCACCTGATGAAGATAGAAACTTTTTCCATATCTTGCCATATTGTTTCGTTGTAACTGGCTTCCTACTTTGTAATAAGGTTGAGATTAGCCCTGGGGAGAACCCCCTGTCTTTTAATAGCTTCCTTTCAAGAGCCAAGCTGTCAAGTGCAAGTTCTTGACCCTTGGATGACAGACTGGGCCCTGCGACAATATGTCCTGAAGGTCTGGTAATACCCAGGGGTCGGACATTGACATCTTCCTCATCCATGAGAACCAAGGTCTCTTCGGCCAGAACGGGGCAATTAAGATAACCCGCGCCCCGTCCTCCCGAATCTTCCTCAGCACCGCTGGAATTAGAATGAGAGGAGGAAAGGCATAGAGCAGATGATGGCTCCAAGACATCAGGAAAGCGTCCACAACTACTGGGTTCCCCAGGGGAGATAGGGAGCAAAAGGAGGTTACTTTTTTGTTTAGGTGACTCGCAAAGAGATCTATTTTGGGAACCCCCCATTTCTCTGTGATCTGAGTAAATATTGCCTGATTTAGTTCCCATTCTCCCTGTTTTAGGCTGGACCGACTGAGGAAGTCTGCCTTGTAGTTGTCTACCCCTTTTATGTGTAGACTTGTTATGGATAGGAGGTTGCTCTCGGCTATTTGCAGGATTGAGTTGGTCACTTCCATTAGATTTTTGGAACGGGTGCCCCCCTGGTGATTGAGGTAAGACACTACCACTCGGTTGTCTGACATCACTCTTACATGATGAGAGTGAAGGACTTTTAAGAATTTCTGAAGGGCAAATTTGACTGCCAGAAGTTCCTTCATATTGGAGGATTTGTCTGCTAGGGACGGAGACCAGGTGCCCTGGGCTACTAGATTGTCTAGATGAGCTCCCCACCCTGAGGGGCTTGCGTCCGTAGTTAGGACTTTTGAGATCTGAATTACCCACGGGACCCCCTGGGAAAGATTTTCCTGCGATTTCCACCATGTCAGAGAGTGGCTGGTACGAGGAGATAGAATTAACCGCCCGTCTAAATGCTCTCCTAGACGGGTTTGTTCTGCCAATATCTGCCATTGGAGGTCTCTGGAATGTAATTGGGCCCACTGGACTGCGGGGATGCAAGAGGTCATGGAGCCTAGGAGGGACATACCCTGACGGAGTGTTATGGAGGGGAGAGATTGAACCCTCGAAACCAAATTTTTTATTTTTTGTATTTTGTTCTCCGGCAGCCGACATTCCATTTTTATGGAGTCTAGGGTAAGACCTAGGTACTCCTGAACTTGAGAAGGTATTAGTCTGGATTTTTCTATGTTTATTAGCCAGCCTAGTTCTTTTAGTGAATGAATCACAATTGCCAGTTGATGCTCGCAGTGCTGCGGGGAGGAGCCTATTAGCAGAAAATCGTCCAGATATGGTACGATTAAGGTATTTTCTTTTCTGAGGTGGGCCATTACCTCCGCAATCAGTTTTGTGAAAATCCTCGGGGCTATGGCTAGACCAAAGGGCAGAGCTGAGAACTGGAAGTGGCTTAGGACTCCTCTGATGTGAACCGCCATCCTGAGGAATCTTTGATGATCCTTGTGTATTGGGACGTGATAATATGCGTCCTTTAGGTCTAGAACCACCATGAAGCATTGAGGAAACAGCATTTTGATAGATGACTTTATCGTTTCCATTTTGAATGCCTGAACCTCTAAGTAGTTGTTTAGACTTTTCAGATTTATGATGGTTCTGAAAGACCCGTCTGGTTTCCTTCTCAGAAATAGAGGGGAATAGTATCCTTGACCTCTTTCTTGAGGGGGGACCTCCAGGAGAACTCTCTTTTCTACTAACCCGATGACTTCTCTTTCTAGTGCCAGCTGCTCCTCTACTGAAGATCTTGTAGATGTCATCGTGAAAGAGGGACAAGGGTACCTCCTCTTGAATGTTAACCTCAGTCCTGGTTCTATAATGTTCAGTATCCATTGACTGGAGGAAATGTTTTTCCAGGCTGGGAGAAAGTGAGACAGCCTCCCTCCCACCTGGGGCGAACCTTCATTGCGGGGGTTTCTTGTTATCATTGGGGTTTTTATTAAAGATAAACCCCTTGTTTTTGTTCCTCTTATCCTCCCATTTCCCCTGGCCTCTCCCCGGATTCTTTCGGAAAAACCTCTTGCTCCGAAAGGGCTTCCGGTAAGAGGGGAGGCCCAAGGGCGGAAAGGACTTTTTCTTATCCCCAGCTTTTTCTAAAATGTCATCTAAAGTGGAACCAAACAAGAATTCTCCTTCACAGGGGATGGTGCACAGTCTTGTCTTAGTTTGGAGGTCGCCTGGCCAGTTCTTAAGCCAGAGGGCGCGCCTGGCCGCATTAGCCAGTGCTGCTGACCTAGCGGCTAGTCTGATTGAGTCGGCCGAGGCGTCAGCCAGGAAAGCCGCGGCTCCCCTCATCACTGGTAAAGTATTCAGTATTGAGTCTCGGGAAGTCTTCCCTTTTAATTGACCCTCTAGTTGGTTTAGCCAAATCATTAGGGAGCGAGATGTACACGCCGCTGCTACTGCAGGTTTTAAGCCCCCCCCTGCTGCCTCCCAAGAACCTTTGAGGAAGGCGTCCGCCTTCTTGTCCATAGGGTCTTTTAGTACCCCCATGTCTTCAAACGGGAGTGCGAACTTTTTTGATGCTTTGGCTATAGCCACATCTAATTTGGGGGCTTTTTCCCGAAAGGAGCAGGATTCATCCCCAAAAGGGTATTTCCTTTTGGGAGTCAAGAGAGACTTTTTCATGGGCTTTTTCCATTCTTTTTTGATTAAAGCCGCAATTGCATCATTAAGTGGAAAAACTCTCCTCTTCTTTTGTTCTAGGCCCCCGAACATGATGTCCTGTACCGATTTTTTGGGGTGGGAGTCTACTAACCCCATAGTACTTCTCACCGCCTTTATGAGGCCATCGGTGTCCTCTAGTGGGAAACAGTTGTGCCCCCCCGAGGAAGAAGTGGATGATGCAGATGAGGAGGAGGAGGAGGAGGATACTGAGCTTGCACTATCGCTGTCAGATTTTGAGACCGGAGATGGAGACCTATCCTTGGTCTTTCTCCGTTTTTTCCCCTTTTTTAGTGATCTAAGGGTATCTTCTACTTGCTCTTTAATCAGGTTTTTTAAATCGGTTGCAAACCCTGGCAGACTTTCAGATACTGTCTGCTGTATGCAAGTGTTACACAGCGTCTTCTCCCAGGTAGGTGGAAGATCTTCTCTACAGATGGCACAAATTTTATGCTTTGTTTTGCCTGCGCTCTTCCTCCCCTAAAAGAGACAAATAATAACCTTACTGTCTCTGACTTTCACGAAGATCCACTTACCAGCTCCAGGACCCATAAATACCGGTTGGGGATTCTCTGCCTCTGGCTTTTTCCCCGACGCCGTACTGGATCCCTTACTGCGTTGGGACCTCTGGCGTTCGTTGCTGGTGTCCTGGTGCTGCTGTCGCCTTTTTTGCTGCTGCTGTTGCTGTGGCGCTGCAATAGGTGGAGATGATTCTGGCAAGGGAGATGCCGGGTCGCTCATATTGCTGCTCTGCGGTTACTGCTTTGACAACACTCTTTGCTTTTTTGAGGCTGCTGCTGATATTGCGGAGCCGCTAAGAGGAAGTGATTTTCCTCATTTAAAGCCTTCGCGCCGCATTTTTCCATCCGCGCCTGCGCAGTAGCGCCCGGCTGATGGCGAGGAGCGCCGAACGTCGGCGCCTGCGCAGTAGCGCCCGAACGTCGGCGCCTGCGCAGTAGCGCCCGGCTGATGGCGAGGATCGCCGAACGCCGGCGCCTGCGCAGTAGCGCCCGAACGTCGGCGTCTGCGCAGTAGCGCCCGGCTGATGGCGAGGAGCGCCGAACGCCGGCGCCTGCGCAGTCGGGTTAAGCGGCGCCTGCGCAGAAGCGTCCCGCACCAAGATGGCGCCGGGAGTGCATATATGGCGCTGCTGACCGGCGCCTCCGGTCCTATGCAGTCCCTGCTGCGCGGCTCTGCACGCCCGATGGTGGTGCAGTGTGCAGACTGACGCCTGATACTTGGGGAGGGCCGCGCCGCACCTCCCGCAACCACAGAGGGACCCCCCTGGATGTTGCCGGCTGCATCTTACCTGGGGAGGTGACCGCGAACTCCCCGTCACCTCCCCCGCACACCCTAGAGGCCCACTAGCCCTTCGCGGTGGCGCTTCGGGTCACCACCTTAGCCGAGGCAGAGGGACCCCAGCTGCCTGAATCGGACTAGATGGCCCCGGAATTCCCACGTCGATCTGGTAAGTCCATAGGTCTCCCATCAAGGACAGGAAACCAACTGATGCGGGAGAGTGGTACCGCCTTTTTATCCGTAGGTTTCCTGTCCTTGGTGGGCGGATCCCCTCTCTCCGTGGTGCCGTCATGGGCGATCAGAGAAAAATGGACACACAGGACAAAAATGGCTGAAGATGTGTGATAACTTCAAAACGCGTCGATAATAAAACCGCCAGTACGTCTATCTTTATGTGTCCTGGATCTTTCCTGCGGCAGCAGCGCAGAAGAAACACCTAATATTCCTCTAGTGAAAATCGGATTTGGCACACTTAAGAAAAATGGTTATTTTCTCAAAAAAAAAAAAACAACCAAAAAACGGATGTCTGAAGGTCATCATTTTTTTGACGTAGGCCAAAGTGTGTTTTTCTAGCCTCCACCAGGCTTGGATGAAGTTTCTGCAAGTGGACAAAAAAAGTAGACAAACCCTTTAAGGAAAGCAATTGTATATTAGGTCAGAGTTCAATATGCGTGGGCCGTATCATCCCATACAACATGGAGTATTGAGAAGATAAGGTGTAAAGCGCTGCTAGTACAAACATCGTGGTCTGTACTTGTATGAAACCAGCCTTAGGCCTCATTCAGACGTCCACTTTTTTTTTTGCATACAAGAAAATTTGACCAATTATTTTGACCAGCATACCATGAGCGTCATCCAATATTCTTGTACGTGGAAAAAAAAAGAATTAAAACATGTCTCCACCTTCTTTAGTCTGACAGTCCATGAAAATCGGACCACGCTCTGATGTCATCTGAGTGCAGTCCGATTTTTTTCACAGACCCAACGACTCCTCAGATTAAAATCGGACATGTTTCCGATATTTTCTGTGAACTACATGGTCCGATGGAGTGGGAGAGAGAATGACCATGTTAATGGCCCCACAGACTATCACAGGTACAAAAAAAAAAAAAAAGGATAGCACTTGTATGTGAAAATCGGGTGTGAATAAGGCCTTAGGCATTTCAGTAGCAGTCACTTGCGACTTTTGAGACATTTTCAGGCACAGGAGTCTACTATCCCTCTACAGTTTGAGACATTTTTCGTCGTATGACTGGGGCATTATAAAATTACCTCAGTGCTGTCATGACAATTTTTCGGGTAGCACATAGACATCACTTTGACAGCCCTGAGGTGATGAATTTACGTATTTATTAACCTTTTTTTTTCAAAATGTGTAACTGGGATATGAATACTGGGGCCTGGTCTGAGTATTATTGTTTTTTCACAGGCCGTGATTTATCACCCATAGCAACCAATCACAGAGCAGCTTTCAATGAACCAAAGCTGTTTAAACGATGAAAGCTCATCTCTGATTGGTTGCTATGGGCAACAAAGAGACTTGTTGTTTTAGACAGTTTAGGCCCAAAATGTTGACAAAAGTGTGCGGCCCAGTGACTTCACACTACAGGGATTATATGTCGGCCCACTATACATATCTATGACTGACAGAATTCATTGACCAGTCTTGATTCTGCAGATTTCTCTACATCTAGATTTTATAATTGGAAAAATGTAAAAAAATTGAATAAAAGTAAAAAAAAAATTAGAATTTTATATCTAGTTCAGAAATTTCAACAATTTATTCTCAAATCATTGGATTTGTGTTAATATTTGCACTCCTTCAGTACAGTCTGTGAGAACCATAACATGGCTATAGGTAGACCTCAGGGGACATCATCTCACAGAAGGAAGCCTGCACCCATCTATGGTGTGAACGAGCACATGCAGACACTTAAGTAATTTGAGGCTGTGACTGATTGATTTTTAATATGGCGTCTAAACCGGAGCCTAAAAGTGTCGTAAAGCCTTGGAAGCAAGGGTCTCCTTAAAGGAAAACTTCCTTTACTAGGGGGGTGGTCAGTCTTTTACACAAAACTTAATGTGGAACATAAAAATAATATAAAAAGAAACTTAACATTCACTTTAATGCCAGGCAAACATTAAAACCAACACGGTGCAAATTACACCCTATGGGTAAATAATTATCTGCTGACAGGAACCAATAGTTTTCAATTACAAAAGTAAAAAAAGAAATAAGTATTTCCCTTCAGATATTAGAAAACAGATTAAAAAGTGCAAGTCGGCATCTTTACAGTGTTTTTCTTTAGTCCTGCCCAACAATGCGGCAGAGGTGGTCAGTACACGGCAGGAGGGTCACACATCATTCAGGCATCTGAATAATTAAATAGCTACACAACACAATTTTTCAATGTTCAGAACGTATTGATTACAGTAATATTGATACTGGCACCGACAGGCTTTGGACCCACACATTACAGTAGTGGGTGTGCGTCCCAATCTCAAGACATCTCACAGAGAAACTTGGTATAAAAATTCCAAAAGTGGTTAAAAAAATGTTTTTCGGCCTACGCTTGTACGCCGGTTTGGAATTCGGTTCCAAGATAAAACAATGCAATGGCACGTGCCCGCAGATGCCAACGTTTTAGAAAAGTCTTAATTCGAAAAAGATTTGAAAAAATAAAAATAGTCACAGGTGGTATTTTGGCAGATTTTGTTCCCTGATCCATTGTAAGATGTCCGTACGGTAACATATCGGGCCACAGAAGTAGTCGAGGTCGACCATGTTGACAGTATAACGCACAGTATTCCTTTAGACATATGGAACAGGTTTAGGCAACAGTGTAGATCTGCCCAGGCCTGGATACAATGGAGGTATTCTTGTTGTTTTGGTCAAATTAGTCAATTTGCAAGTCGGAAATATCTCCGTCGGAAACTAATTTTTCCTGTTCGAGAAAAATGAAAAATGAAATTACGAGATTGAAAAATTGACATGTAAATTGATTACGAGAATGACTTAAAAACGATTTCCAATTTGGGAGTGGGGAGGACCGAGGATCAATTACTATACAGGTATAAAATAAATATTTGCTAGTCCTATTAAAGCTGGAACCTCTTTGCTGTTAATATGTTTCTATTTTTTTAAATAAATGTTCGTTATATGCACAAGAAACATTATTATAAGGCTGGAGCTACACTGTGAATATTGAGTTGATGCAGGTCGTGCATCCAAAGATAACTGTAGTTTGCGGCTACATCACAGCCTAATGCAAGTTATTGGGTTCCCATTCCAAAAGTACCCAAGCGAATTGTAAAAAGCTCCACACCAGTTGGATTGATTGTCATGGTTGCAAGACTTTGCAGGTAGCAATGCAACCCCATTCACTTGCATCACCTGAGCAAACCAGTGACTATCGCCATTATGATTGCCTGATCTATAGTTATCAAAATGGCAAGATTAATGTGACCATGTGATCGGCTTTTTTACTGCATCCTCTTCATGCACCGACAGCGATCAGAGAATGCGCGGATACAAGATGTTCTGCAGCCTATATGGCCATATGTGCTGAACGAGCTGGAGAGGAGTCAGTTAGGTCATTAATTGTACCATTCAGATCCAATTTCCCTGCAGCACTTCCAGAGGGAAAATTAAGCATTACATAGTTCCTATTAAAATTAATGAGCTATCGGTGTAATGCATAGAAGTGTCGGGTCCTCCAGGGGCTTTTATAAGAAGCTCCGGCAACTAAGTAAGGGTTCTCAATTAAACGGGTACACGGATGGCCTATCCCGAGGGTTAGTTCACCAATATCAGATTAGTATAAAAGTGCTGGACAATTCCTTTAACTCAGAATTCCTTAATATGGAATCCTGTGTAGTGGTTAAAACAAAAAAACAGGATAGATTACCCAGCCTCCTTGCTTTTGTAGCCAGGGAACAAACATGTCCATGTATTGAAGACTGTAGCCCATTAGTGTGTGAACGGCATGGCTATTAATCCCGGCCACCTTCCTGGTCAGCTCCATAGTCAGAGCAATTTTCGTCAGTTCCGGGCTCACACTTGAGCCCGCTTCATCCTTTTCGACCTCGGCATCTCTTGTAAAAACTTCTGCAAGACGGAAGAAGCTGCCGTAGGACATCCTGCTGAGGGTATTCCTGAGGAAGGGATCCTTACTGATCTACAGGATAAAAAAAATATATATAAATCACTTTCCAGCTAATCGAGTGCTCCATAAAGTCACCCAGAAATGACAATTAGCATTCCCTCGAGCAAAAGTACAGTTACAAACTAATGATAATGTTAACATAAAAAACTCAGACAAAGCGGGTTCCATTGTTCTTATGGACAAAGGTCTATACGAGAAAGAAATCTTAAATATGTTAAAAGATTCCAAGGTTTATCAGTCATTGGTTTCTGATCCTATTAACCAAATAAAAAAATCCTTAACAAAACTTCTGGATGTAGGCATACACCTTGGGTCTTATTACAACTAAACAAGCTGAATATTGAAATCCTCCCTGTCCAAGGACTCTTTAATTCCATGCTCCCCCAAAAATGCACAAGGAGAAATTTCCACCACGATTTAGACCAACTCCAGGCATTGGATCATTGTCGTAAAATCTCTTGCAAGAAGTTATAGGCTAGACTTCAACCTTTGGTAGAGTTGTCCCCTAGTTACATTTGTGATTCAAAACAGGTTTTAATTGCTATGAAAGGACATTCAATGGTTGGAAAATTATACCTGGATAACGTGTGATATAAATGCACTGTACACCTCGATACTGCATAATCTAACAATAGTTGCTTTGACTGATCAAATCTGCAAATACACAGATTATATTGAGGAATTTCAGCGATTTATACTTAATGTCACTCACTTTTTATTGACAAAGCAATAATTTCTCTTTTCGGGATACATTTTCATTACAATGCCAAGGATGTTCTACAGGTGCCAAATTTTCACTCTTGATGGCTAATATCTTAAATCGGTGAAAAGATAAATATGTATATACACTTCATTTAACCCTTATGTGTGATTTTTTTTTTTTATATGGAAGCTTCATCGACGACGTTCTTGTCACATGGTGAGGCTGTGGGACGTCCATAGGTAATTTCATCACATACATAAATAATAATGTTGACTATTTTTAATATTCCCCTTACTTTGGATATAAAATGGACTCTATACACATTGGATCTACCCAGAACCATATGGGAACTTAGGGAAGCAATCTTTATGGAGATATGAGCGGTTGTATGATACAAATATACATGGTAAATTTAGGTCTATCCATGAAGTATGGTTGCTTTTCCAGAGGGAATATATAACCCTGCCATGCAATATATATTAATTGAGTAATATGGAATACTTTGTGGTGTGTTATTACCTGCTGGTCCTCTAGTTTGGCTTGAGGCATCCAGCATATACTTGAATGATTTTATGTATTTGTTATAAATAAACTTTATTGATTTTATATACAGGCTCGGACTGGCCCACCGGAGAACCGGAGGATCCTCCGGTGGGCCCAGGCACTGACACCTGCTGGCGGGGCCCCCACTGCTCCAGGGGCCCCCCTGGCCGCCCCCCACCCACCCTCCTTGAAGACGATACTCACCCTGCTCCAGCGATGGTCTCAGCGTCTGCTCTGCACTGCATCTTCTTCCTGCTTGTGTGGTCACGTGGTACCGCTTCATTAAGGCCATGAATATGCGCATATTCATGACTTTAATCAGTATCACATGACCGCACAAGCACAAGCAGGAAGAAGATGCAGTGCAGAGCAGCAGACGCCGAGACCATCGCTGGAGCAGGCAGCAGGGTGAGTATCGTCTTCAAGGAGGGTGGGAGGGTGGCGGCCGGGGGGCCCCCGGAGCGGCGGGTGCCCCTGAAGCAGTGGGAGACACTGGAGGGGGGGCAGAATGCTGGACACCCACTGGGGGCAGAATGCTGGACACACACTGGGGCAGAATGCTGGACACACACTGGGGCAGAATGCTGGACACACACTGGGGCAGAATGCTGGACACACACTGGGGCAGAATGCTGGACACACACTGGGGCAGAATGCTGGACACACACTGGGGCAGAATGCTGGACACACACTGGGGCAGAATGCTGGACACACACTGGGGCAGAATGCTGGACACACACTGGGGCAGAATGCTGGACACACACTGGGGCAGAATGCTGGACACACACTGGGGCAGAATGCTGGACACACACTGGGGCAGAATGCTGGACACACACTGGGGCAGAATGCTGGACACACACTGGGGCAGAATGCTGGACACACACTGGGGCAGAATGCTGGACACACACTGGGGCAGAATGCTGGACACACACTGGGGCAGAATGCTGGAGACACACTGGGGCAGAATGCTGGAGACACACTGGGGCAGAATGCTGGAGACACACTGGGGCAGAATGCTGGAGACACACTGGGGCAGAATGCTGGAGACACACTGGGGCAGAATGCTGGAGACACACTGGGGCAGAATGCTGGAGACACACTGGGGCAGATTGCTGGAGACACACTGGGGCAGATTGCTGGAGACACACTGGGGCAGATTGCTGGAGACACACTGGGGCAGATTGCTGGAGACACACTGGGGCAGATTGCTGGAGACACACTGGGGCAGATTGCTGGAGACACACTGGGGCAGATTGCTGGAGACACACTGGGGCAGATTGCTGGACACACACTGGGGCAGATTGCTGGACACACACTGGGGCAGATTGCTGGACACACACTGGGGCAGATTGCTGGACACACACTGGGGCAGAATGCTGGAGACACACTTGGGCAGAATGCTGGAGACACACTGGGGCAGAATGCTGGAGACACACTGGGGCAGAATGCTGGAGACACACTGGGGCAGAATGCTGGAGACACACTGGGGCAGAATGCTGGAGACACACTGGGGCAGAATGCTGGAGACACACTGGGGCAGAATGCTGGAGACACACTGGGGCAGAATGCTGGAGACACACTGGGGCAGAATGCTGGAGACACACTGGGGCAGAACGCTGGAGACACACTGGGGCAGAACGCTGGAGACACACTGGGGCAGAACGCTGGAGACACACTGGGGCAGAACGCTGGAGACACACTGGGGCAGAACGCTGGAGACACACTGGGACAGAACGCTGGAGACACACTGGGACAGAACGCTGGACAGACTGGGGCCAGAACGCTGGACAGACTGGGGCCAGAACGCTGGACAGACTGGGGGCAGAACGCTGGACAGACTGGGGGCAGAACGCTGGACAGACTGGGGGCAGAACGCTGGACAGACTGGGGGCAGAACGCTGGACAGACTGGGGGCAGAACGCTGGACAGACTGGGGGCAGATTGTTGGACACACGGGGGTAATATGCTGGACACACTGGGGCAGATTGCTGGACACACTGGGGCAGATTGCCGGACACACTGGGGCAGATTGCCGGACACACTGGGGCAGATTGCCAGACATACTGGGGCAGATTCCTGGACACACTGTCTGGGGGCAATGCTGGACATACTGGGACAGATTGCTGGACACTGGGGCAGATTGCCGGACATACTGGGGCAGATTGCTGGATTCACTGTCTGGAGGCAATGCTGGACACACTGGGGCAGATTGCTGGACACTGGGGCAATATGCTGGACATACTGGGGCAGGTTGCTGGACACACTGGGGGTAATATGCTGGACACACTGGGGTAGATTGCTGGACACACTGGGGGCAGGATTGGAGACATGGGCAGAATGTAGATACAGGGCATGATTGGAGACACGGGGCAGAATGAAAGACATGGGGCAGGATTGGATCATGGGGCAGGATGGATACGATGGAGACAGATGGGGCAGGATGGGGAGATCATATGGGGTAGAATGGATACTCAAGAGGGCAGGATGCGAGAACATATGGCTGGAGCCAGGAATGAGATAAACGGGGCCAGGGTGGGGAATATTATTACCATAGGGGCTAATTAAGGGAAATTATTACTGCAGTGATGTATTTATTTTATTTTTTGAGTATACTGTTTTAATTGGGGGGGCGGTCCTGTTACTGTGTAGAGTGACACTATGTCGCCTTTTTTTCTTCATGTGGTGTAATGTAGAAGTTGTGAAAAATTAAGTAATGTGTTCTGCAAGTGGAGCTCAAGATAACTGTGTTATTTCCTGCAGAAATGAGTCCTGGCTGGAAGAAATGATGGCGGTCTGTGCTGGATGAAAGATGAAGGACTTCACCTAGAGACGTCACTGGTGAGTCAGTGTTACCTATACACTGACACTATACACTGTATACTATATACAGAGCTCCTGTGTATAATGTCACCAGTGATCACTGTATTACCTATACATTATATACAGAGCTCCTGTGTATAATACCACCAGTGATCTCTGTATTACCTCTACACAGACACTGCATACTAAGTACAGATCTCCTGTGTATAATGTCACTTAGGCTGCCGTCACACATTCAGTATTTGGTCAGTATTTTACATCAGTATTTGTAATCACACGTAATTGCTCTATGTTTTTACAAAGACAAATCCCTTCAAAATGAAGGGTATATGTACCACCCAGCAAAACTTCCACATATAGTGGGATCTATGCAATAAAGCGATCTCCACTATGGTACTAATATAAAATAAATGTTATTGAACATAATGTTAAAAACACAAATAGGATAAAATTACTACATGTAAGAAAGGTACACAATCCAATAAAAGGGACTATACTGCCATGGGAGATTGCAAGATGGCTCAGGCTGAATGCAGTATATATACAATGAGAAATACCTATGCTATGATATGAGAGTCCATGGATAGAAAGCTGCCTCTATCAACGATACCTAGCTTAATAATATGGTGTCCTAAATCAGACCCCACAAAAATACATGGCATATGCTAGAGGGACGCCGGGGTCATTGCAGCAGGCGAACAGTAAGGTAATATCCTTTTACTACCTCTAGCATATGCCATGTATTTTTGTGGGGTCTGATTTAGGACACCATATTATTAAGCTAGGTATCGTTGATAGAGGCAGCTTTCCATCCGTGGACTCTCATATCATAGCATAGGTATTTCTCATTGTATATATACTGCATTCAGCCTGAGCCATCTTGCAATCTCCCATGGCAGTATAGTCCCTTTTATTGGATTGTGTACCTTTCTTACATGTAGTAATTTTATCCTATTTGTGTTTTTAACATTATGTTCAATAACATTTATTTTATATTAGTACCATAGTGGAGATCGCTTTATTGCATAGATCCCACTATATGTGGAAATCAGTATTTGTAAGCCAAAACCAGGAGTGGGTGATAAATGCAGAAGTGGTGCACATGTTTCTATTATACTTTTCCTCAAATTGTTCCACTCCTGGTTTTGGCTTACAAATACTGATGTAAAATACTGACCAAATACTGCTAGTGTGACAGCAGCCTTATGGTGATAGTATTGTGTTTTTTTTTTTTTTTTTTATTTCTGATCAGTATTGTAGTATTCAGTCACTGTGTGGTGGTAATATGTGGTCTGGAAATGGTGTTGTGGTATTTGTCCCTTGTATGTGCTATTTGGTCACCAAGTGGTGGTAATATGTGGTGTTGACACGGTGCGGTGGTATTTGTCCCTTGTATGTAGTATTATTCGGTCACTATGTGGTCTGGTCATGGTGTGGTGGTATTTCTTCCTGTATGTGGTATTATTGGTCTTGGTATAGTGGATTGTGTTGTGTATGGCAGTCATTTGTTCTCTCTGATATTAATTAGGAGAAGATTCTTTATTTCCATTAGAGTTTTAATGCTTTGTACACAGCGGCGGAGATGCACTTACAGGGGTTTCCTGTGGAAAAAAGTAATCACCTCTCCACAGGATAAGTGATAACATATTGATTGGTGGGGGTCTGACTGCTTGGACCCACTCAGCAAAATGTGGAACTTTTTATCCCCATTAGACTGGAGTGGCATGTCCGACTAGATCACTGATCCATTCATTCCCTCAGTGGCTGCACTTGTTTTTTTCTGGAAGCCCCAAAGAGAATGAATGGAGCTGCGGTCAGAAATCCCACCTGCCGCTGCATTTTAAAATAGTGATAAAAGTGTCCTGTCAGGGATAAAACTTCCCCAGTTTCTAATGGTCGGATCTAAGCGATCACCTATCCTGTGGAGCCCATGGATCAGTGATAACTTGTTTTAACCAAGAACCCCATTAATGTAAACTACCGTAATTATACATCCCAGTTATTGGGGCACACGGTAGATGTGCAGCAGCCGCCGGTGTTTTACAGCCGATGCTCCACTATAATGACAGATATTTGCATATAGCTGTAGGGTGGGCCCCTAGAGTCCATTCCTCTGGTGGGCCCCAGACACCCCAGTCCGACGCTGTTTATATATACACACTCCTTGTTCCTTGATTGGTTCTGGGTAGATGTGATATTTACGGAATGTGACCCATTTATGTTTAGGGTATTGTAAGGACTAATATGTATATCTATACACATTGGGATTGTACTATGAATAAGACCTGAACTGTTGGAAATGCCTAATGTCCATCCCGAATATATATTTTTTTTTTTTGCACAATTTTCCAAAGAGGTTTTTGAATTTTTAACATGGAATAATAAAGGATTTTGATTTGAATTATTTTTTGGACACGATGCTGGATACACCCAACATTTGCATCTTTAATGAACACATGACTCAGTACTATGTAACTATAAATTGTCTTTAATGATTAACATTACTTATTGTATTTATAGAGCTGAGTGAATCGATTTGCAGGATCCGTGCCCAGCAACCAGGTCAGTAATCCACCTTTGATTTGAATTATCTCTTGTGGACGTGATGCTGGATACACCCAACATTTGCATCTTTACCAGCTGCCGACCCAAATTCTATCCCTGCACCGCCCTAGAAGAATGTCCACGAACTGCATTTAAACTAGGCAAGTTGGATTTCAACTTTTTTCTACCTTTATCTGTGAGCATCTTTGAACTTAGAAAAAAAGTACATCTTAGTTAAAGGGAACCTGTCACCCCCAAAATCGAAGGTGAGCTAAGCCCACCAGCATCAGGGGCTTATCTACAGCATTCTGTAATGCTGTAGATAAGCCCCGATGTATCCTAAAAGATGAGAAAAAAAGGTTAGATTATACTCACCCAGGGGCGGTCCCGGTACGATAGGCGCCGCGGTCTGGTCCGGGGCCTCCCATCTTCTTACGATGACGTCCTCTTCTTGCATTCACGCTGCAGCTCTGGCACAGGCGTACTTTGTCTGTCCTGTTGAGGGTAGAGCAAAGTACTGCAGTGCACAGGGGCCGGGAAAGGTCAGAGAGGCCCAGCACCTGCGCACTGCAGTACTTTGCTCTGCCCTCAACAGGGCAGACAAAGTACGCCTGCGCCGGAGCCGCAGCGTGAAGGCAACAAGAGGACGTCATCCTATGAAGATGGGAGGCGCCGGACCGGACCACGACACCCATCGGACCGGACCGCAGCGGGACCGCCCCTGGGTGAGTATAATCTAACCTCTTTTTCTCATCTTTTAGGATACATCGGGGGCTTATCTACAGCATTACAGAATGCTGTAGATAAGCCCCTGATGCTGGTGGGCTTAGCTCACCTTTGATTTTGGGGGTGACAGCTTCCTTTTAATAAAATTGCACAAAGTTTCAGTCTACACGCTTCGGTTAATTTCCTGAACCCCTGATATTCAGTTTTTACCCTAAATCCAAGTTTCAAATTTCTCTAGTCTGGGAGTGTCCTTCACAGTAATATAGGATGGATGTGAGGTCCATGTATAGAAAGGGTGATGTTGTCTTCAGCACAGCTTCTATCCTGTACATGTGTTTTCCTCTTTTTCTATACTCTGCAGTCTCTGAAACTGTACAGGCTTCCCCACCTCTCCACTTGAGAGATTTCAGGCTGGAGCAGAGGGAGCTATGAAGAACAGGATATCTGATGGATTTGTAACATTTTTGGAAATGCACTGAGCTAGATAATAGCTCATTATCAGAACAGCTTCTATCCTGTATACTCTGCTTTCTCTGAAACTGTACATGCTTTCTCACCTCTCCGCTTAAGATTTGAGGTTGGAGCAGAGAGCCATCAAGAACAGGATGTCTGATAGATTTGTAACATTTTTGAAAATGCACTGAGCTAGGTAAACGCTTACAGACACTCCGCAGCAGCAAAACGATAGAAGGTTTTTAATGAAGACTATTTAGAAAGTTGCATTACTTTGCCTTTAGAAGTAAATGAACCATAAAATTCTGTGTGATGATATCCATAGAATTTACGTGCAGACGGGGGGTGGATGTGCTCAAAGTGATGGGGTAGGTAAATTTTAGAAGGAGCTAAAGGTTAGTCGGCCCTCACCTTTGCATTGATAACTACGGCCTGTTCCTGCAGTAAGGCCACCAGCTTCCGAATCACTTCATCCTTGTCCTCCGCAGCCGGCCCATCATCAGTAGTGACATTATTGTTGTCTGTAAGTGTAGAGAATCACACGCTAATTCATATATGACCTACAATAACAGCATAAACAGTACAACATCTACTTTACAGAAGTGCAACCATTCCTATCAAACACTTAATAACCATGTGGAATCTGGTTTCTTTTTTTATTCTAAATGTACTGAAGCTAGAAAATCATTTGCTAGCAAAAATAATAATAAAAAAATAAAGTATTTAAGCTTTAACTACAAGGGAGGAAGAAAAGCAAAGAAAAAACAAAACACATGTATCTTCCAAAATATGCACTGTCTAATGACACACGGACAATTTTTCCGCATACAGAAACAAAAAAAAAAAGGACTATTTTTGGGGAGTGTCAATTTTTCTCGGATGTGGACAATAAAATAATAATAACAATAATAATAATAACAACAATAATAAAAATATGTTTCTCCGCCTTATCTATTCTGACAGTTTGTGAAAATCGGCCTATTATTTCACGGACTTGCATAAATGATGTTTGTATACATTACAAGGGAAACAGACATTACATGGCGCCAATTTAAACAATGGTCACCAGATTGTGCCAGAAAAAAAAACCTAGATATATACTAAAACACTCACTGACCATGGAAAAGTAGAAGAAATAGAAAGAAGGTAAAAGAAAAACCTCATCATACTTCCTTGGAGGACGAATACTGGAGGAGCAGGACCCTTCTGCGGCTCCTGAGGACTCTTTAGTCTTTTGTGTTTGAGCAACGTCTCCAACTTTTCTGCAGCTAAAGAGTAAATCTCGGAGTCTTCAAGTCTACCTAATAATGCATAAAGAATGAAAACCATAGAAGCCAATACGATTATGGACATATCAAACTTATAAGATTTTTTTTTTGTCACATTTTAGTTGATAAAAACAAATACATTTTGACTTGTAAGTCCATGTTCTAAGACCCGTCATTTTTTTATTTTTCCCGTTGGTGGGGCTGTGTGAAAGCTTGTTTTTTTTTTTTTTTTGCATGCCAAGATTTAATTTAGGGTACATAGATGTTTTGATTGTATTTTATTGCTTTTTTGGAGGTCAAAAAGCAGCAATTCTGGCATTACGATTTTATTCTGTACCAGTTAAATAGTTTTATGTTTTGTAGATACGGTGATACCCAATATGTTTATTTTTCAATTTAGTTTCTTTATGTAGTATTTTTTTAAACTTTTTTTTAACCCTTCATTAGATAGGCTGGGGGCTACAAAGAAGTACAAATATGGTGGCGTCGACTGGACCTTAACCACTCGTGATAGTGTCGAGAGATTGACATTGGCATTTAAGTGGTTAAACAGCCGTTAGAGGTAGGGGATTCTCTTTATTACTGATCGGCAGAGGTCCCAATGATTGGATTCCCAATCCTCAGGGACTTATCACCTATCCCATGAACGGGAATTAAGTGGCGACTATGGGGACACCCTTTTGACCTCCATGTTACCTTGAGCAATCTGAGCCGCTGCCGCCGTCTAGATCTGTGTCAGTACAACAGTGTTTCGCGTGTTCTGCATTAAAAGGTAGCCAAAAAAGAAATAAAATACATAACATATCCATACCAGTTTCCTGAATCGGAGCATAAGGCTCCTCGTTCCACGATTTCACAGGCAGAAAGTCAGGCCGGGCAGGTTTGAAGTCCACCTCCGGAGTATTCTCTTTGTGAGTTTTTTTCTTAAGTAACTTTTTAAGAGAGAAGGAACGGCTGGGCTTTTTTGGCAAGTACTTCTCATAGGAGCTGGTGTCGTATTGCTTCTGATCTTCCTCTGTTAAAGAAGTTGTAGAGGTCATCACCGTACAGGCAAGTAACGGGTTAGGAGACTTGGGCCGTTTGATGGAATCCCCTTTGGCGGTGGCTTTCCCGTGGTCCTCAAGTACAGCCTCAATAGAGTCTTTGGATTTACTCTGAACGCTTCCATTCCTGTCCTTTAGTGAACCGCCCTTTTCCTTCACCTGGCCCGGTTTTTTCAGCAGCTTCTTAATATTGGTTTTGAAGCCGTGTTTGGTCTCTTCCACCCGATTGATCTCTTCGTGTAGGGAATTCCAGGTACCATGACGTCCCTGTGCTGGCGACTCACCGAACGCCGGGCTCCTGCTCCTTTCATCTCTTTCGGGCTCTTTGCTTCTTTTTCTATCTGACTTTTTAGATTTCTTTGGAAATAATTCCTTACTTTCTTCATGATTTAACCTTATGAGATGGAGGTAAAAAAAAAGACCTTCTGTGGCTATGTGTATTTCACCAATCAACACCTGCACCCCCGAGTACCCACTAAGTTGTGAACATCAGTCTTCCCCTTTCCTTGCAGGAAATTAATGAATTATGTCCAGCACAAGGAGGACCACATAAAAGAGAGAGGGGAATTTAATACAAAAAAAGAATACGAGTCTTATGGGTGTTGTTGGATGTAGGCAAAAAGGAGGGGATTTGTATTTTGTTCCATTCCATTTAAGTTTGAAGGGTACCTGTCAGCACAAAAAATTAAATTTACCTGCAGATATAGCGTTAATCTGCAGGTAAATGGCATTACATTGCTACCTGGCTGACTTACTGAAAGTGCAGCTACCAGGAGAAAATTAACTTATTTCTTCCTGGGAGCCGCCGGCTTTCAGTCATGGGGGCGGTGCCTGGTGTGGTTGGAGTCATTGCTCTATATACTATAAGCACAGCCCAGCACTTTGATTGACAGCTGATAGTGCAGAGCCAGCTTTCAATCAAGGTAAATAGCGTTACATTGCTACCTGGCCGTCTTGCTGAAAGTGCGGCTACTGGGAGAAAATTAACTTATTTCTTCCTGGGAGCCGCCAGCTTTAAGTCATGGGGGCGAGCACGGTGTGATTACAGTCATAGCTCTCTATACTGTGAGCGGCGGCTGCAAAAACATCCCAGCACTTGGGCAGCCGGATCTGCACTGCATGAGGTCAACCAAAATGCCGGCCCGTGCTTACAGCCACTGCGCACAGTATAGAGAGAGAACCCTAATCGATCCCTGCACCGCTCCTATAACTGAAAGCCGGCGGCTCCCAGGAGGAAAGAAGTTCATTTTCTCACAGTAGCTGAAATTTCAGTAAGTTGGCCAGGTGGCAGATTTAACCCTATATTTGCACGTATCTACCGTTATTTCCTGAGGTCACAGGTTCCTTTTAAAGGTAGGTTGACACATGACAAATATGCTGAGAATTTTCTGAAAAATCCACAATGTATAACAGCAGCAAAAGCATCTGAGATTTTACAAAATCTCATCCAACGGCTGAGAATCGAAGCAAAAACTGACCAAGGGTGCAAAATTAATTTGTAGTCTATCAATCCATGCCATTTTCTAAATTATATGGGGTGAAACGTGCAAATCCCAGATTCAGCACAGATTTTATCCGCTCAATTGATATCCTGCATCAACATACCCTAAATTTACCTCAAAAAACTAAATGAAGCGTACCTGTGACTGTACTTCTTAGGGTCATGGTACGAGCGCCCCACGTGTCCTAGGTCCCTTCCCTCATCTTGACTCAAGGATCGTTTTAAGAAGGCTTCCAAGACGCACTTTGTTTCCGCTTTCACCTTTATCAGGCTGAGGTCGCCATTTGTGGGGTTACCGAAAGTATCCATTCCACATCACTGCTCTAAAATACAACGAAAAATTATTACTAAGCATAAAAGTTAAATGCTCAAAAAATACTTAAAAAAATAGGTTTAACATCAAAACAAACAATCGGTCAATTTTTTCCCCGTCACGTATTTCCTTTGAACTGTCGTTAATAGAAAATGTTAATGGCGTCTTTAGAAAAGGGCCTGGGGCTCGGACTGTCTGTTTTCGGAAAGAACAATCCTGGAAGATTTGTTCTTAGAAGTCTACGTTGTACAGTTCCTCCTGGAAAAGTGACCTTTCTTAAAGAAGGATTCTAAGGGTCTGCACAATGGTGACAACTACGAAAAAAAACGCTCCTGTATTGTCATTTCGTGGGGGATACAAGTATTTACACTAGTGCTGATCCTCGACCACAGAAACACATGGCAGTGATATCCAAGAGGCGCTAAAATTATCCTCCCCGTCATCGGGAGCATTTCTGACTCCTTGGAGGATCGGAATTTGGGATTTTCCCACTGTACAGGTGCAGATCGTGCTTTTAATGTATCCTGACTCACTGGATACAGATCATGTCTTAGCGCCAAGGAAAGACCTGGTTTATGATCAAGGGTGTAACTTGAAAGAACTTTGCATAGTTGTCCCAGAAAACACTTCCTGATACTTTGTCCTCTCTGATTACATAGTAATCTTAGTATTAGATACCTAGACAGTAGCAACGTAAAAAAAAAAAAAAAATCAGATTGCAAGCTAATGGAGAGAAGAAGAAGCAGAAGCAGCAGCAGCAGCAGCAAAAGAAGCAGCTGCAGCAAAAGAAGCAGCAGCAGCAAAAGAAGCAGCAGCAAAAGAAGAAGCAGCAGCAAAAGAAGAAGCAGCAGCAAAAGAAGAAGCAGCAGCAAAAGAAGAAGAAGCAGCAAAAAAAGAAGAAGCAGCAAAAAAAGAAGAAGCAGCAAAAAAAGAAGAAGCAGCAAAAAAAGAAGAAGCAGCAAAAAAAGAAGAAGCAGCAAAAAAAGAAGAAGCAGCAAAAAAAGAAGAAGCAGCAAAAAAAGAAGAAGCAGCAAAAAAAGAAGAAGCAGCAAAAAAAAGAAGAAGCAGCAAAAAAAAGAAGAAGCAGCAAAAAAAAGAAGAAGCAGCAAAAAAAGAAGAAGCAGCAAAAAAAGAAGAAGCAGCAAAAAAAGAAGAAGCAGCAAAAAAAGAAGAAGCAGCAAAAAAAGAAGAAGCAGCAAAAAAAGAAGCAGCAGCAACAAAAGAAGCAGCAGCAAAAAAAGAAGCAGCAGCAACAAAAGAAGCAGCAGCAACAAAAGAAGCAGCAGCAACAGAAGCAGCCGCAGCAGAAGCAGCAGCCGCAGCAGCAGAAGCAGCAGCCGCAGCAGAAGCAGCAGCCGCAGCAGAAGCAGCAGCCGCAGCAGAAGCAGCAGCCGCAGCAGAAGCAGCAGCAGCAGCAGAAGAAGAAGCAGCAGCAGAAGCAGCAGCAGAAGAAGCAGCAGCAGCAGAAGCAGCAGCAGAAGAAGCAGCAGCAGAAGAGATTATGCACTTTCCTTTCCCTTTTGCTACAAACAAAGCCTAAAACTTTGTACAGTATTGCTTAAAAAGAAAAAAACAAAAACAAAATCTAACTTTTTGTCTACAGCTCCTATGCAGATGTGTGGGTCTACATCCCGTCCAACTGGAATTTGCACTTCAGCATTTCGGTGCATCATTTAGAGGAGGACTTTGGCAAGATCTCATCAGAGTGACGACACCGTAATATGCAGACCAATTTCTGCTGCATATACACCTTGCGTTCATACAATGTATCTTAAAAGTACAATTACACATATTAGAAGTGCTGCAGATTTTCCATCAAAATTTTGGACAAAATACGGCAGAAGCCAAGCAGATGAGCTTTGATCAAATCTGCGGCATGTCAATTTCTGCTATGATTGGTCGCAGATCTATGGAGTAGGACAGGTAAATCAAAATCTAGAACTAACCCCAATTTGTGAGGATTATTAATTTGTAATCGTGACACATAGGAGATGTAGACAAAGAATTGTTTGCAAAGAGGGAAAATATTCATGGCCATTATCTCTATGCAGGTACAACACAGTGATGACCTTTTCTACAGCAAAGCCCTCTCTGCTCAGGAATGACATTGGTCCGGATTTTGTTCAAATAGTAAATTCCAAGAAATGGTCTAAAAAAAAACCTAATCGCATATTTTGCATAACATCATTGTTTGAACATGGCTCCGAGCGTTATAGATCCAAGTAAACAGACCGGTGACCTATGAGAAAAGGTCTACGCATTGTGTTTCGCATGCTGGTCTGGAAGGCATAAAGGTTGACTTTGAGAAATAGCTCCCCCTTTGTCCACTGGCAGAGCCTGGTTTTGCAGTTCAGCCCCATTCATAACAATTCAACACATTGCCTCTCTTGTTCATTGGCTCAGACTTTTTTTTCCTAACCTCATACTCCATTTTAAAGCTTGATCCATCATGAAAAGACTAAGGGCGGGTGCAGACAATCATACATTTTCTCATCTAAGAGAATCGGGTCGATTATGAAAAAAAAAATAAAAATCATACTGATCGCAGTATGCTCCGATTCTCTTGGATGAGGAGAAGATGGAGGAAAAAAAATCTCCATTGTGTCAGTCTGCTGAAATCGGACTGCACTCAGATGCCATCCGAGTGCAGTAAGATGGTTTCCACTGAGTGGACCGCGTGGTGGTTTCTTGTGCGGTCCTAAAGGATAGGAGACACCTTGTCATTTACTTATGTGTGTGTGAAAAACACTGATGACACGGAACCATTTTTTTTTGCCTAGCAGAGAGCGACCCTTCCTCAGAAGCCTGGGATGGAACCTTGTGATTGTAGCACTGAAAATGTTGCAGCTCTGAACGATACATGATGAACACCAGAAATAAAATACAATGTTTGTTTGTTCCTTTGTGACATCAAGATGATACGACTAAATTCCTAAGTCCATCGCACTTTGTGCAACCTGATACTTTACTACAGGGTCACACCCGTGTCTACACAGCAAGAGCACGCAGCGTGGAAGGAAAACAATGTGCCGGGTCTGGAAGTGTGTGTGTGTGTGTGTGTGTGTGTGTAGGGGATGACATCTGTTTAAGGGCTCATTCAGACATCTGATTTTTTTCCCCACATACGATGATCAAATGATTGAGGTATCATCGAATTTTAAAAGAAAAAAATTCCTCCTTTTCCATTCTGAAAGTCCATGAAAATCGGACTGCACTCAGATGTCATCCAAGTGCATCCGATTTTTTTTCACGGACTCAACTCCGCGGACGCGTGAATGGCGCCATTGACTATCAGTGCTACCCGTGAAGATCACAGACACAAAAAAATCGAATACATGAGACTTAAACTATCAGTATTGTGGAAACAGTAAATATTTACATTTAGAATCAGATTTATTAGTAAATATCAAAATGTTACAATAAAGGGATGAGGAAGTGAAACTTTACAGAAGAGGTAAGTGATAGGTAAAAGCCCCAAAGGCAGAAACTGAAGCAGCGAGTTACTTTTATCAAATTGATAATGTGGGACCATGCTGAAAAATAGGAGTCGACAAAGTGTGTCTGTTGTAAGAGGAGGCTTGGAGGGTCACCGGTTATCAAAATGAATGGCAACCCTGGTGGAGAAATAAAAGCTGCGGACCCCCGTCCTATAAGTGCTGCCCGCTCCCTTGTTTTATATCTAGTACTCGTATTTTTTTTTACAAGCCGGGTTCATTACAGGGACGTCACAGCCTGTAAAAACTGACAGCCTGCTGGCTGCATTAATTAGTCACATAGTAAAGACCCATAAGTCGTGTCATTTCTCATCAGAGACTGACCCCACCATGCTTTACACTGCAGCTTCTCCAAAGTATATTGTGCAGAAATAAAAGCCTATCTGAATGATTGCAAAAAAAAAAAAGAAAAAGAAAACCTGATTTTTAAAGGACCCCATACACACTAAAGAGAAGCTGATCTGTACGATGTAGCAGGATCGGCCGCTCATCTGACATAACAGGTGAACAAACCCTACAAGGGGGCAACTCAGTGATCGGAGGAGGGGTTATTAGTCTTAAAGGGGGATTTTCGATTTTACAAAACCTGTTTAAAAAAATAAAATTTATAAAAAAAAGCTTTACTCACCCTCCTTGGGTCCGGTGCTGAGTTTCTGCTGATGCTCACAGTGTGTTATTGTTGACAGCGCTGCAGACGATCACAGAGCTCCACCCAAGTAAACGGCATGAGCCCCTCAGAGCTTCTGACCTCACTGATTGGCTGCAGCGCTGTCATCGTGATAAGCAACACTACAGACTCAGCCACTGGTAAAAATGGCACCTGCTTTGGAGGTAGACATGGGCCCTCTTACCTCTTGGGCTACACCCAATGAATGATATGTCCAGCGCTGGACCAGGGGAGGGTGACTAAACGGGAAAAGACAATTTCGATATGGGCAATCAATTTTCAGCTTGGGGGCATGTAGGATTTTTTTTGGGGGGGGCTGATCATAAGTCCATCAAGGCGGATGCAGTGAGACTTTTACGCTTGCGGTCAGTGAATGGAAGTTTTCTTCTTTTCATTCCTCAGACCTGACCCCGATCCAGGCAGATACATTGTATGGAAGGGAAGACGAAAACGGCCCTATAAAGGGATGGAGCGACGACAGCTCGCTGACAGTCTATTGTGAATCCCTAGGAGATAAGCGGCGCCACACATGCACACATATTATATATATATATATATTACTATATCTAGGGCTGCTTCACTGCCTACTGTGTGCATTATCCTCAATTATACCATCTTCTCTCATCCCTCTGCTCTCACATCATTATCGTCTGCGACATTTACCAAAACAAAGTAAAAGTCGCACAACTTTCAATTGTCGCAGACTGACCAAACAAGACCCGTCCGTTCATCCCAGCCTGTACTCACCCTCCGCACACTCAGCAGCTGCTCCGGGGAACCAAGGACTGAGGACACCGGACCGTCCTCCTGCCGAACCGAGACCATCAATGAGCCGCAAAACTTCTGCAAGAGTCGGTACTGCTGACAAGTGCACTGCGCCTGCGCGATCTGTCCGCCCGGGGTTGGGCTCTGACGTCACGAGGGTTACTTTTTTTTTTTTTTTTCCCTTTTCTGTGTGAGGTGACGAGTTTCCTCTTTAGTTCTGTGCCGGATGTACTGGGACTACAAGTACCAGCATGTCCCGAGGAGGGGAGGAGGGCAGAAAACCATAATGACATAACCTGAGCTCTCGTAAACTGTCAACCATTGAGTTCCTGTTAAAGGGGTCATTCTCAACCCCTTTAATATTGCAAAACATTTGCACTTTCCCGCAAAAAATCCTCCTCAAAACTCAAACGCAAAAAGCCTCAAATGTAAACATTTCTCAAAAACTGCTCAGTTTCCTCTAAAAAAAATCAGAAAAAATGCTCCGCCGGCCTCCATTCATCATCATTTTTGCGCCTGTCTTTTGAGTGTTTTGAGACTTTTTTTTGTTTGCGCCCAATTCATTATTCTAGTTGAGCTTTTTTTTTTTTGCACTTAATAATTCCAGGTTTTTTTTTCACCTGATTAATCAAGTGCAATTTTTTATTTATATTTATTTTTATTTATTTTTTTTAAGTCACTACATTTAGCATCACCCGTCCAACTTCCCTGGTGTAATTTTCTACATGTTTCTCAAAAAGTACCTTTTTTTTTTTGCATTAATTTGGAAAAAATAGAGACTTTTTCCACACAAAAAAGCTGCAAAAATTAACGGCAAGGAAGAAGCCCATTTTTTTTACTGTGAACCACATGCGCCATTTTGATTATCAGTGAATACCAAAAGATTAGAAAAAAAGAAAAATGGCAAAAAACAGAACGAACAAATGAAGAATCAGGGCATTTAGCCAGTTTGCGCTCCAAAAACAGAGCAAGTGTGAAAACACTCTCACCAGCACGATGTTCACACTGAGCTTTTAAGGAGTTTTATTTTTGGAGCGGATCCTCTCCAAAATCCTAAAAAAGAGGGTTGAAGAGGGTTCTGTAAAAGGCCCGTTAGATTTAAAAAAAAAACAGTAATAAGGCTACTTTCACACTAGCGTCGTGCACTGCACGTCGCTATCCGTCGTTTTGAAGCAAAAACACATCCTGCAAAAGTGCTTGCAGGATGCGTTTTTTCTCCATAGACTTGCATTAGCAACGCATTACCACACGTCGCAACCGTCGTGCGACGGTTGCGTCGTGTTGCGTCGGACCTTCGGCACCAAAAAACGTTGCATGTAACGTTTTTTGGTGCGTCGTGTCCAGCATTTCCCACCGCGCATGCGCGGACGGAACTCCGCCCCCTCCTCCCCGCACCTCACAATGGGGCAGCGGATGCGCTGAAAAACAGCATCCGCTGCCCCCGTTGTGCGGCGCTTCCACATTATGCGTCGGTACGTCGCATTGCGACGTGCAGTGCACGACGCTAGTGTGAAAGTAGCCTTATATGTGCCAGGTTTCCTATTAACAGTACCCTAGAATCTGTTTCAGTGCTCTCATTAACAGTACCCTCATCAACTGTGCCAGTGGTTCTGAGTCGCCCGCCAGAGCCGTGGAGTACCTGGTATCGGGTCAGGAACTCACAGGGGGATGTCACGGTGGTGGCAATCCGGTCCGTGGCCCTGGGCGCCCATGTTAAAGGGTTAGTCTTTAAAGGGAATGGTGGAATAAAGTTTGTTCGTGACGCCACCTGTGGTATTCGGTCAATGGGGACCGACGCTGCTAAAAGGGGTCCTCTATAGGGTCTCTATTACAACCTGGGCTCTATGCGCCATTGTGTCTCCTGGGTATTAGGGCGGACAGGTAACGTATAGTCCAGCTGTCCTGCTGTGCCTCCTAGAGTCCAACACAACCTCGGTCTTCCGGCTACCGGAATCTGCGCTCTGCCAGGGAGGTAGCCCAGTCACACCTATCCTTCCCAGATGTCACTCTCCTGTGCTTTGCTCTCCTGCACGCTCTGTACAATCTGTTCTTTCCTTCTGTATTCTCTTTCTCCAGGAGCTGCAGCAACTCTGGCTGCACGGCCCCTTCAGTCCTTCCGACACTCACTGTCTGACTGCTCTCTTCTCTGTCCTCCTGACAGACTGCACACTGACTTCCCCTCCAGCCAGAATATATATCAAGACCACCTCCCTGGAAAACCGGGTTCAGAGCTCCCCCTTCTGGCCTTGAGTGTCAACATGTTGCATGTTTGTGATTACCTGATAGAAGAGATCTTCCCTTGCTTCCAAGCGTGACATCACTCTCCCCATGAGGAAAGCAATGCCACTGTAACAACCAGGACCCTGGAGTGTTACACTCCCCCCCATTAAATCCAGTACTTCCGGACTGGGAAAAGAAAACAACAGTTACAGGTAATATAAAAGACATGCAAAAGATTTTTAAATGCAAGTAAACAGGTTAAACAGGTGTTAACTGTGAAAGACATGTAAACTTTAACTTCCCTTTATGGGAGGAATTGATACTTTAACGTTGCAAACTTTATTACAAGGTATAAATAACTTTTTCAAAAATATAAAACTTTACTATGCTATACTATGGAATGGCAACTACCCTTACGGGTATACTACATAAGATTCTCTTTATTCAAAAGTGCAAAACCAAACATCAGCTTTTATTTTCGTACTCTCACTGGAATTTTCAACACTATTTTCATATTTATTATACTAGCTCACTTCTTCTAACAACACTACTTTCCTAAAGTGCAACAAATCAATATTTTCATGTGCATACTTTTCTTATCAAACATATAAACTGAGGTAATGCTTCAGATTGTGCAATTTATCATTCAAGTCAATTACTGATTAACATTACAAACAGCAGCAACAATATGGGGGACCTGTTTTCGTTAACCCCCAATGTAGGTCTTGGGCGGGCTACAAGGCATGGAATCCAGACCCTGTCTTTGGCCACACCAAATGGGTTTTTCTTCAGGTCTCTGTAAAAAAATCAACTTTCACAGCAACATTAGAAACAGTTTCTTGAAAGCTTCTTTGTAAAACCAGTAGGAAGCACCTAAGTAGGTGTCAACTATATACAAGAGAGTTTTGATCATGCTTAGTTCATGATTCCACAGTTCTTTAAACTGGAACAGCAATAACACATCCCAACAGGGTTAACTTAACTCCTTTCAGTCATATTCCAAATGAAAAGCAAAAACTGTTTACCTCCTTTGCCAGGGTAGCTCTGAACGGCTGCTACTCCCTGACTGGGAAAACTCTGGATCGTAACGTTCCACTGGTACTGCACACCAGGGCCTGCTGGCTGGTTCTACCACCGGTGCCTGGGTGGATTGGTTGCATTTAGAAGTTGGCCTGGCCTGGCTTGCTGTGCCTGCAGGGACTGAGATTGGCACACGTTTCTTACAGTCTAGAGCGTACCACCCTTTTTCTCCGATATGGCGTGTATAAGTCACCCTGTCACCGGGATTCAGGTCCCTGTCCGGGTGTCCTTCTATTAATTGGGATTCCACGTCCCTCCAGTTGACAAAGATCTCGTTAATCATACCAGCTTCTTTTATAAATCCCCAGCCTCTCCACTGGTTGAAAACCACTACTTCCCCCTGCCACAGTGGTCCTCTTTCTGCCCGGGGGGTTTTGCGCATGCGGGCCTTCCCTGCCAGATTTCTCTCTTCAAAAGCTGCTTCGCGGGCCAGAGATTCCTGTCTCTCCCTCTCCTCCTGACGCCTGCAGTGCTCCCGCCAAGTAATCATGGGGATCTCCCCCTGGAGTGCGATCATGTCCTCCTCCGCGGGTCCCTCCGCGAACACCATGGGTTCTGGGGAGCTAGTCAGGGGCTCATAGGTCGGGATAAATGGGGCCGCCATCTGACCCAGGCCGCTGTTCCCCCGGTCCCGGGGTAGCCGGTGACGTAGCCCTCTGGGCGTTGGAGTCAGTGGGATTGGTAGGGGGCCCACCAGAGTGTCATCTAGTCACATCGTGACATCACTCTCCCCGTGAGGAAAGCAATGCCACTTTAACAACCAGGACCCTGGGGTGTTTCAGTTCCATTAACAGTACCCCCATAATCTGTGCCAGTGGTTCCATTAACAGTACCTCCATAATCTGTGCCAGTTTTCCAATTATCTAACAGTACTCTCCTTAACTGTTCCAGTGCTCCCAATAACACTACCCCACCAGCTGTGCCAGTGCTCCCCATAACACCACTCCCATAAACTGTCACAGTCAAATAATAACCTATTAAACAGTATTAGCTGCTGGAGAGCTGACAAATGTACTTACAACGATCCCATAAATCCACCCAGTATTCCCAATTACTCCACGCCTGCAAACAGTGCCAGTCAGAAAGCAACCCAGTAATCAGCGCTGGCCATTATTGGATAAGCAGTGCTGACAAGAGTGCTGGTAAAATAACCGGTGGCACTGAAAGACACCTCCCAGAAATAGAAATTACCAGTGCCCCCATAAACAGTGACTATGATGCTGTAGCTTTATGGGGACGCAATAGAACCAAAATTATTGGCTCATTGTATTTGGCACGAAGTTTCTGCGGATGGCATATGTATATATTTTTTTTAGGTACACAGAAAGTTGATGGAACTTTCTATTTGGATATTTTTAGATTTACCTTGTTTCTTTGTTTTTACAACATGTGTAAAAAGTAATTTGTAAACTCCTGAAAATCCATAGACGTAAATCTGATTGCACGTCTTCCCCTTTTTGTGAAATGATGGTTTTCTTGTGTGAGTGCACAATTGCTACTACTGAGAGCACTCAGAAATTTTAAGGAATTTGTGACCGAATGGGTAATTATAGTAATATGTGTCACTTTTTTCATAAAGGACAGATTATTGGTCTGGTGTAAAATACTCAAATAATAAAAATACTAATAAAAACAATATATTTCATTTTTTTCTATTTTTTTTTTTTACAGAAAGTACTCCTGAAAACCTTTAAAAACTGTGATATTTTTGTAATTTAACTAGATAATATTCGTAAGGGGATAACGATCATTCATTTGGAGAAAAAAAAAGCAGCAGTACCAATTTTATCCACCAGGAGGTGATATAAAGCAGCAGAACCACTTTTATCCACAGGGAGGCGATATAACAAACCATTACGACCACATTTAGGGTATGTGCCCACGTTGCGGATTCTGCTGCGGATTTTTCCTCAGCGGATTTCCAAAATCCGCAGCGCAAAACCACTGCGGTTTTCACTGTGGATTTTCTTGCGGTTTCTTCTGCGGATTCCTCTGCGGGTTTTCAACTGCACTTTCCTATTGGTGCTGGTTGAAAACCGCTGCGGAATCCGCAGAAAGAATTGACATGCTGCGGAAAATAATCCGCTGTGTTTCCGCGCGGATTTTTCCGCAGCATGTGCACAGCGTTTTTTTTTTCCCATAGGTTTACATGGTACTGTAAACTTTGGGAAAACTGCTGTGGATCCGCAGCATCAAATCCGCTGCGGATCCGCAGCAGAATCCACAGCGTGTGCACATACCCTTATTATTTCCTTTACGTCTGATTTTGGCAGTAATTGCAAAAATTTGCAAAAGTTGCAATTTTGCATCAGAATTACTGAAAATTTTGGGGAAAATGTTGCATGTGTCTTTAATATTTGACATTACAAAAATTGTGGTGTGCAAAAATAATAACTCCAGTGAGGCGCTAGATCACATTTGCGCAAATATGCATAATTTGTTTTTTTTAAAGTTGGAAATAATGAATTTGCCACAATCATCTGGATTACAAAAATCACAGCCAAGCTGGCGAACTGAGATAAAAACCAAATAAGTAGAAATAGGCTTCAATAAAGGCGTGAATTAAAGGAAAAATTTGGCAGGAAAAAAGCATTGAAACCAGAAAAATTAGACAAAAAAATAGGCGCAAATTGGTTGGAGTTCTCTCTATGGCTGCACGGTGGCAAATCGGACCTTGGAGCTACAGGGAACCTGCATGCTGCCATATGTGCCCTGCAGGGTGATGTATGTAGAAAATATTCTTCCCTATAAAAAAAATGCTTTCTTATGCCAAATAATATGACATCAGAGGAGGCAATACCCAATTTTTATTAGTCAGATCCATATGGAGCCAGATATGTGGCCAGCGAATAGTTCTTCCACCAAATTTTGCCGCAGTGGACAATTCATCCTGAAGACGATTTGCAAAAGTTGGCAAGTATGCCAAAGTCAAGCACAGGTTTCACAAGGATTCAGCAGGGTTCGGGAAATTTGACCAGTCTTCCAGGCAGTTACCCTTGTTTCCAGGAGCCGACCTTAATAATAAAATACAGCAAATTAATTTAGAGCTTTAATCCTCTTAATAATTTTGACATATATTTGCCTCTTCCTTTTGTAATAAAGCAAATCTACATTTTACGGTTGCAGGATACTAAATCCCACCTATTTCTACAAAAGTGGCATAAAAGTTATACCTCATGTGCATAAAACAAAAAGCGTGGAAACATTTTCAACTTTTTTTGCCAGAAAATTGGCACAAGCATAATAAATTTTGTAAAAATGATGTGTACAAAAACTGGTTTTGGTCCTGTAGAACTAAAATACTTGCTCCCTGCTGGCAACCACTTCAGCAGCTCTTTCTGCACCCTGTGCAGCAAAGCACATGCTCTCTATTTCGTTCACTTTTTCTGGCAGCATTGCACTAAATTTGCTTTCCAAGTTGTTCACTTAGGTGGAATACGCACAAACTTGGCGCGTTTTAGTCCCTCATACCGAAGCACCAGTCTCCTTTTATCTGTGGTATGACGATCCTTTTTACACTCAGAATAGCTTACAGACATGATTGTATGTACACCATCTCCTCACCTCTTTTGGACACCTAATGCTCTCTTGTTAGGTGGTCTTCACATTCAGAAATAACACTCTGTGCTCCACCACGGTGCTTTATCTTAAAAATGGCGATACTCACAGATGGGTTGGTCTTGTTTACTTGAGGCAACCACCACACGCTGCAGTTCAAGCTGAAGTTTTTGACTTGCTGCTCTCAGCCCCTCTATAAAGTAGTGCTACTCATCCCCTCTTACTAGCTAGATATGACTCATTTGATTCTGAGGGCCCACCTTTCTCCCCCACTCATAGCTGCTGCAAGGTTTGTACTATGAACTCTCCTGAAGAAGAAGCTAGGGCCCACCGGAGGATTCTCCGGTTCTCTGGTGGGCCAGTCCAATACTGACCTTATATAGTAGAAGGATCAAGGCTCCGAATATGATGCCCTCTGAACCAGCCATGTTACCAGCAACTTAGTGCACTACCTAAAAGGAAACACTACCACCCTCGCTCCTAATATGTGACATCTCAGACTTCACCACCACCATTTCCTAAATTGGTGGAATATCTCACATATTTTACATTAGTTTTAGCGTCACCACGGCAGGGGTGCACCGAGCCCTTGCGCTTGGCTTGACCGGAAGGAGAAATTAAAGGGAACCTGTCACCCCCAAAATCGCTGGTGACGTAAGCTCACCGGCATCAGGGGCTTATCTACAGCATTCTGTAATGCTGTAGATAAGCCGCCGATGTTACCTGAAAGAGGAGAAAAAGACGTTAGATTATACTCACCCAGGGGCGGTCCCTGTTATGGTTTCCAATGGCAAGGAAACATCAGAAGCATAGAATAAACGGACAAGCTCTCGGGTGATGGAAACTAGAGCTGACCGCGATGCTAAACCTACACACCACACTAGAAGTAGCCAGGGGGCATTCCTGCGTTGTCTCTAGATGCCGCGCGCCAGCCGGAGAACTAACTACCCCTGGTAGAAGAAAACACAGTCCTGGCTTGCCTCCAGAGAATGTCCCCACAGGAGATAGCAGCCCCCCACATATAATAACGGTGAGAGCAGATGAAAAGACACACGTAGTATGAAAGCAGATGTAGCACAGAGAGGCCCGCTAACTAAATAGCAGAAAGATACAACAGAGGACTTCGCGGTCAGCTGCAAAACCCTTCAAAACACCATCCTGAAATTACCTTAACTCATGTGACAACTCATGCCACTGGAGTGGTAATTTCAGCCCAACAAGAGCTTCCAGCTGCAGAGATTCACATAAGTGCAAACTGGACAAAACATACAAAAATAGACTTAAGGACTAAAGTGTCCAACTTAGCTGAGCAGAAAACTGGGAGCAGGAACATGCAACAGAATCACTCTGGATACATTGATGGCCAGCATTAGAATGACTGAGGAGCAAGGTTAAATAGGATACTCCCACATCCTGATAGGAACAGGTGAACTGAGAAGACAAAGCTTGCAGGACACCAGTACCACAAGAGACCACCGGGGGAGCCCACGAACCGAATCACAACAGTACCCCCCCCTTAAGGAGGGGGCACCGAACCCTCACAAGAACCACCAGGGCGATCTGGATGAGCCCTATGAAAGGCACGGACCAAATCAGAAGCATGAACATCAGAAGCTGTAACCCAAGAATTATCCTCTTGACCGTAGCCCTTCCATTTCACCAGATATTGAAGTCTCCGTCTGGAAACACGGGAGTCCAAGATTTTCTCCACCACGTACTCCAATTCACCCTCAACCAGCACAGGAGCAGGAGGCTCAACAGAAGGCACAAGTGGTACCTCATACCTCCGCAATAATGACCGATGGAAGACATTATGGATAGCAAAGGATGCTGGGAGGTCCAAACGAAAAGACACAGGGTTAAGAATTTCCAAAATCTTATAAGGACCGATGAACCGAGGCTTAAACTTAGGAGAAGAGACCCTCATAGGGACAAAACGGGAGGACAACCACACCAAGTCCCCAACACGAAGACGAGGACCAACACGACGATGGCGATTAGCAAAACGTTGAGTCTTCTCCTGGGACAACTCCAAATTGTCCACCACCTGCCCCCAAATACGATGCAACCTATCCACCATGGTATCCACTCCAGGACAATCCGGAGACTCCACCTGACCAGATGAAAAACGAGGATGGAACCCTGAATTGCAAAAGAAAGGGGAGACCAAAGTGGCAGAACTGGCCCGATTATTAAGGGCAAACTCAGCCAACGGCAAAAAGGAGACCCAGTCATCCTGATCAGCAGACACGAAACACCTCAAATAAGTCTCCAAGGTCTGATTAGTACGTTCCGTCTGGCCATTTGTCTGGGGATGAAATGCAGACGAAAAAGACAAATCAATGCCCATCCTGGCACAAAACGCCCGCCAAAATCTGGACACAAACTGGGATCCCCTGTCGGAAACGATATTCTCCGGAATACCATGCAGCCGAACCACATTCTGAAAAAAACAGGGGCACCAACTCAGATGAGGAAGGCAGCTTGGGCAAGGGCACCAAATGAACCATCTTAGAAAAGCGGTCACACACCACCCAAATGACGGACATCTTCTGAGAAACAGGGAGATCAGAAATAAAATCCATAGAGATGTGTGTCCAAGGCCTCTTAGGAACAGGCAAGGGCAACAACAACCCACTAGCCCGAGAACAACAAGGCTTGGCCCGAGCACAAACATCGCAAGACTGCACAAAAGTACGCACGTCCCGAGACAGGGAAGGCCACCAGAAGGACCTAGCCACCAAATCTCTGGTACCAAAAATTCCCGGATGACCTGCCAACGCAGAAGAATGAACCTCCGAGATGACTCTATTGGTCCACTCATCCGGCACAAACAATCTACCAGGCGGACAACGATCAGGCCGATCCGCCTGAAACTCTTGTAAAGCACGTCGCAGGTCTGGGAAGACAGCAGACAATATCACCCCATCCTTAAGTATACCCGTAGGTTTAGAATCACCAGGGGAATCAGGTTCAAAACTCCTAGAAAGGGCATCCGCCTTCACATTCTTAGTACCTGGCAGATACGAAACCACAAAATTAAACCGGGAGAAAAACAACGACCAGCGCGCCTGTCTAGGATTCAGACGTCTGGCCGACTCAAGATAAATCAAATTTTTGTGATCAGTCAAGACCACCACCTGATGTTTAGCACCCTCAAGCCAATGACGCCACTCCTCGAATGCCCACTTCATCGCCAAAAGCTCCCGATTACCGACGTCATAATTTCGCTCGGCGGGCGAAAATTTTCGAGAAAAGAACGCACAAGGTCTCATCACTGAACAATCTGAACTTTTCTGCGACAAAACCGCCCCCGCTCCGATCTCGGAAGCATCAACTTCCACCTGAAAAGGAAGAGAAACATCAGGCTGGCACAACACCGGAGCAGAAGAAAAACGGCGCTTAAGCTCCCGAAAGGCCTCCACAGCAGCAGGAGACCAATCTGCAACATCAGCACCCTTTTTAGTCAAATCAGTCAAAGGCCTGACAACGCTAGAAAAACCAGTTATGAATCGACGATAAAAGTTAGCAAAGCCCAAAAATTTCTGAAGGCCCTTAAGAGAAGTCGGTTGCGTCCAGTCACAAATAGCCCGAACCTTCACAGGATCCATCTCAATAGAAGAGGGGGAAAAAATGTACCCCAAAAAAGAAATCTTCTGAACCCCAAAAACACACTTTGAACCTTTAACAAACAGAGAATTGGTCCGCAAAACCTGAAAAACCCTCCTAACTTGTTGAACATGAGATTCCCAGTCATCCGAAAAAATCAAGATATCGTCCAAATACACAATCATAAATTTATCCAGATATTCACGGAAAATATTGTGCATAAAAGACTGAAAGACCGAAGGGGCATTTGACAGACCAAAAGGCATCACCAAATACTCAAAATGGCCCTCGGGCGTATTAAATGCGGTTTTCCACTCATCCCCCTGCTTAATTCGCACCAAATTATACGCACCGCGAAGATCAATCTTAGAGAACCACTTCGCCCCCTCAATGCGAGCAAATAAATCTGTCAGCAATGGCAAAGGATACTGATACTTGACTGTGATCTTATTCAAGAGTCTATAATCAATACAAGGTCTCAAAGAACCATCGCTTTTAGCTACGAAAAAGAACCCCGCTCCAAGAGGAGACGAAGAAGGACGAATATGTCCCTTTTCCAAGGACTCCCTAATATAGTCTCGCATGGCAGCATGTTCAGGTACAGACAGATTGAATAGACGACCCTTAGGAAATTTACTGCCAGGGATCAAATCTATGGCGCAATCGCAATCTCTGTGAGGAGGAAGAGAATTAAGAGTAGATTCCTCAAAAACCTCACGATAATCAGACAAAAACTCAGGAATTTCAGAGGGAATAGATGAAGCAATGGAGACCAAAGATGTGTCCCCATGATTTCCCTGACATCCCCAGCTTAGTACAGACATTGTTTTCCAGTCAAGGACTGGGTTATGAGTTTGCAACCATGGCAATCCCAGCACAAACACATCATGTAGATTATACAGTACAAGGAAGCGAATCACCTCTTGATGGTCTGGAGTCATACGCATAGTCACTTGTGTCCAGTATTGTGGTTTATTACTAGCCAATGGTGTAGAATCAATACCCTTTAAAGGTATAGGAACTTCCAGAGGCTCTAGATCAAACCCACAGCGCCTGGCAAAGGACCAATCCATAAGACTCAAAGCGGCGCCAGAATCCACATACGCATCCGCAACAATAGAAGATAACGAACAAATTAGAGTTACAGACAAAATAAACTTGGACTGCAAAGTGCCAATAGCAGAGGATTTATCAACTTTCTTTGTTCGTTTAGAGCATGCTGATATAACATGAGTAGAATTTCCACAATAGAAGCACAAATGATTTTTGCGCCTATAAATCTGTCGTTCGCTTCTGGACAGAAAGCTATCACATTGCATACTCTGTGGTGCCTCTTCAGAAGACACCGCCAACTGGTGCACAGGTTTGCGTTCCCGTAAACGCCGATCAATCTGAATTGCCATTGTCATGGACTCATTCAGACCAGTAGGCGCAGGAAACCCCACCATGACGTCTTTTACAGCATCAGAGAGACCTTCTCTGAAAATTGCCGCCAGAGCGCACTCATTCCACTGAGTAAGCACAGACCATTTTCGAAATTTTTGGCAATATATTTCGGCTTCATCTTGCCCCTGAGAGAGGGCTATTAGGGCTTTCTCAGCCTGAATCTCCAAATTTGGTTCCTCATAAAGCAACCCCAAAGCCAGAAAAAACGCATCCACATTGAGCAACGCAGGATCCCCTGGTGCCAATGAAAATGCCCAATTTTGGGGGTCACCCCGCAGTAAAGAAATAACAATTTTTACTTGCTGGGCAGGATCTCCAGCAGAATGAGATCTCAGCGAAAGAAACAATTTACAATTGTATTTAAAATTTAGAAAACAAGATCGATCTCCAGAAAAAAACTCCGGTATAGGAATTTTAGGTTCAGACCGAGGAGCATGTAACAAAAAATCTTGTATATTCTGAACTTTAGAGGCAAGATTATTCAAATTGGTAGCCAGACTCTGGGGATCCATATTTCAACAGATAAAGTCTGAGCCATTCAGGGGTTAAGAGGAGAGGAAAACAGGAGACTGCAATTAGAGCTGGAGTGCAACTTCAGAGGAAGGAAAAAAAAAAAAAAAAAAAAAGGTTTCACACAGTTCCTTTTCTCTCCTGCTTCAGCCTATAGATTAAACATTTGGGCTGGCCATACTGTTATGGTTTCCAATGGCAAGGAAACATCAGAAGCATAGAATAAACGGACAAGCTCTCGGGTGATGGAAACTAGAGCTGACCGCGATGCTAAACCTACACACCACACTAGAAGTAGCCAGGGGGCATTCCTGCGTTGTCTCTAGATGCCGCGCGCCAGCCGGAGAACTAACTACCCCTGGTAGAAGAAAACACAGTCCTGGCTTGCCTCCAGAGAATGTCCCCACAGGAGATAGCAGCCCCCCACATATAATAACGGTGAGAGCAGATGAAAAGACACACGTAGTATGAAAGCAGATGTAGCACAGAGAGGCCCGCTAACTAAATAGCAGAAAGATACAACAGAGGACTTCGCGGTCAGCTGCAAAACCCTTCAAAACACCATCCTGAAATTACCTTAACTCATGTGACAACTCATGCCACTGGAGTGGTAATTTCAGCCCAACAAGAGCTTCCAGCTGCAGAGATTCACATAAGTGCAAACTGGACAAAACATACAAAAATAGACTTAAGGACTAAAGTGTCCAACTTAGCTGAGCAGAAAACTGGGAGCAGGAACATGCAACAGAATCACTCTGGATACATTGATGGCCAGCATTAGAATGACTGAGGAGCAAGGTTAAATAGGATACTCCCACATCCTGATAGGAACAGGTGAACTGAGAAGACAAAGCTTGCAGGACACCAGTACCACAAGAGACCACCGGGGGAGCCCACGAACCGAATCACAACAGGTCCCGCTGCGGTCCGGTCGGATGGGTGTCTCCGGTCCGCTCCGGCGCCTCCCATCTTCGTTCCATGACGTCCTCTTTGGGTCTTTACGCCGCGGCAACGGCGCAGGCGTACTTTGTCTGCCCTGTTGAGGGCAGAGCAAAGTACTGCAGTGCGCAGGCGCCGGAAAGGTCAGAGAGGCCCGGCGCCTGCGCACTGCAGTACTTTGCTCTGCCCTCAACAGGGCAGACAAAGTACGCCTGCGCCGGAGCCGCGGCGTAAATACCCGAAGAGAACGTCATGGAACGAAGATGGGAGGCGCCGGAGCGGACCGGAGACACCCATCCGACCGGACCGCAGCGGGACCGCCCATGGGTGAGTATAATCTAACGTCTTTTTCTCCTCTTTTAGGTAACATCGGCGGCTTATCTACAGCTTTACAGAATGCTGTAGATAAGCCCCTGATGCCGGTGAGCTTACCTCACCAGCGATTTTGGGGGTGACAGGTTCCCTTTAAATGCATGGGGTTGGCCAACTGGGCAAATGACCAGGGCTCACATTTTATAGGGCACCTCCAAAGAGCCCTAAGAGCAAAAAATAACGCTGTAACTAAATTAAAATAGGGCTATATTGGAATGAAAATTGCATGAAAAATATTTACGACAACTAGCTGCCAAGCACCTCATTTCCTATAAAATCGTCCGAGCTGACCAAGTTCCCACAGTAGCCCGAGGACCGATGTTTGCATTCACAGGGCATTCGTGTGAAATAAAGCATACCTGACACATCTGCACGTTTTCCATCTTGTCGGTGACATGCACTGATTGTCCGGACTTTACAGGGGAAGAGCAAATAAAGAGATTAGATGAAAATGTCCCCAATTTAACCTCTACATCTGAAGGTCACAATTTCTTCACAGACTTTTAATTAACCCAGGAAAAGTCAAGGGGTTTGCTCCAATTATCATTCATGAGATTTTAATTCTTCCACCATTGTCCATGAATGCTGGGTGTTAATACAATTCATGCAATTAATACAATTAACATGAAGTTAGACCTCCTATGTTTACGACGGGTGGAAGACTGTGAGATTTCTATTCTGGATGCATACAATGACGGACAATCTATTCAGATGTTTATCTAGAATTGGAAAACAAACCAAAAGACCAAGCCCAGCCCTAAAGGTACTGTCACACTCAGCGACGCTGCAGCGATATAGACAACGAGCCGATCGCTGCAGCGTCGCTGTTTAGGTCGCTGTAGAGACGTCAAACACAGCAGCTCCACAACGATGCAGGAGCGATCCTGTGACGTAATGGTGACTCACTTATCGTTCTCACAGGTCGTTAGCTCCATGTAAAACATTGCTGACATCGTTGCTTTTGCTGTCAAACATGACGATACACGCCGACCTGACGACCAAATAAAGTTCTGGACTTCTAGCTCCAACCAGCGATATCATAGCGGGATCCAGATCGCTGCTGCGTGTCAAACACAACGAGATCGCTACCCAGACGCTGCAACGTCACGGATCGTTGTCGTGCTCGTTGTAAAGTTGCTGAGTTTGAAGGTACCTTTACAAGGAATATTCTCCTTCATGAATAAATTGATTCCTTCTTTTTTTTCCCATAGAGATTGCGGAACCTTATCAAGTCTGTGTTGTTTTATTGATCAAGATGGTTAAGATTGGAGGTCACCAAAGTAGGAAACTGAGGGTAAAATCGACCATACACATGAGATGGCTGTCGGACGAATGACCATTTGGACCATTATTTGGCTGCCAGCCATCTCATAGTAACATAGTTAGCAAGGCCAAAAAAAGACATTTGTCCATCCAGTTCAGCCTATATTCCATCAGAATAAATCCCCAGATCGACATCCTTCTAAAGAACCTAATAACTGTAAGATACAGTATTGTTACGCTCCAGGAAGACATCCAGGCCTCTCTTGAATCCCTCGACTGAGTGCGCCATCACCACCTCCTCAGGCAAGGAATTCCAGATTCTCACTGCCCTAACAGTAAAGAATCCTCTTCTATGTAGGTGGAAAAACCTTCTCTCCTCCAGACGCAGAGAATGCCCCCTTGTGACCGTCACCTTCCTTGGTATAGACAGATCCTTGGAGAGATATTTTTATTGTCTCAGACATTTCTCCAATACAAGGAGTGCTCTTTCGTCTCGAATGCTCCTGTGAAAGCTGTCGCCAGATATGTCTGGCGATGGCTTATTTGAAGGAAGGGAGATAAAATGATCCAGTCCAAAATCAGACATACCGGATTAATATAATTTATTGCTAAGGGTCACCATACCTGAACATCTGCCAATCCCACCGAATATCGGCCACCATACACATTAGTTGATGCGATAGTTTACACCAATATCTGTCTAATGTTCATGGGGACTTTCCAACTCCACTTGGATAGATGATGTCTGATTTTTGACTGTCAATCACTTTAGTTTTCATCTAGATAAGCCTCCTAAAACTGCAAACCTCCTACTGTACATCCACTTGTACGCAGCTTGTAAAGGAACTCGACATAGAGATTGTTGCAACCATCTTGGAGAACTAACCACAGATCTTCTGATTTGCTTGAGCAAATCCTTACATTTTTTCATGTAATCCTCGACAGACACAATGATAGTGAGGGTGATCAATGGGTGGAAAAGGCTGAGTGGTGAGTTCTCCTTCCATGGAAGCCTTCAAACAGAGGCTGGACAGACATCTGTCTGAGATGGTTTAGTGACTCCTGCTTTGATCAGGCGGTTGGACACGATGACCCTGGAGGTCCCTTCCATCTCTAACATTCTATGATAATGAGATCAGGAATCTGAGGGGCCATATCATCACTTTCAGGACTCCTTACTCTTCTTTGCGCTTACGCTAGTTCTTAATGTTATATTGGGTGGATGTTGGCAGTCGTTGTTTGCCTGCAGAATGAGTTTGAAGTCAATCAGACGCCTGATGGTATTACATCATGGATAAGTATCTGCCTGTATCTCTCAGCATTGATGATACCAAGTAATGGGTGACATTGAGGATCATCAGTCAAGGAAACTAAAGGTACCTTCACACGAAACGACTTTGTAACGATATCGCTAGCGATCCGTGACGTTGCAGCGTCCTGGCTAGCGATATCGTTTAGTTTGACACGCAGCAGCGATCAGGATCCTGCTGTGATGTCGCTGGTCGCTGAATAAAGTCCAGAACTTTATTTGGTCGTCCGATCGCCGTGTATCGTTGTGTTTGAAAGCAAAAGCAACGATACCAGCGATGTTTTACACTGGTAACCAGGGTAAACATCGGGTTACCAAGCGCAGGGCCGCACTTAGTAACCCGATGTTTACCCTGGTTACCAGCGTAAAAGTAAAAAAAACAAACAGTACATACTCACCTGCGCGTCCCCCAGCGTCTGCTTCCTGACACTGACTGAGCGCCGGCCCTAAAGTGAAAGTGAAAGCACAGCGGTGACGTCACCGCTGTGCTGTTAGGGCCGGAGCTCAGTCAGTGTCAGGAAGCAGACGCTGGGGGACGCGCAGGTGAGCATGTACTGTTTGTTTTTTTTACTTTTACGCTGGTAACCAGGGTAAACATCGGGTTACTAAGCGCGGCCCTGCGCTTAGCAACCCGATGTTTACCCTGGTTACCCGGGGACCTCGGCATCGTTGGTCGCTGGAGAGCGGTCTGTGTGACAGCTCCCCAGCGATCAAACAGCGACGCTGCAGCGATCGGCATCGTTGTCGCTATCGCTGCAGCGTCGCTTCGTGTGAAGGTACCTTTAGTGCAGCAGATGAAAGACACATCTTGATTACTTCCCTTTTAAATCGGAAGATGTCCAGCAGTGCCATCAGCTCAGAATTAGTAACAATGACAACCAGTGTGGATTGAGCTACATCCATCTACTGTTTAGAGAAGATTGGCCTGTAGTGGTCTTCATGGAAGAATTCAGGCCAAAAAACAAACCTTCATCGTGAAAACAAGGCCTAGTGACTCAACGATGCATGAAAACATAGGAACTGGGCAGCAGAAAAATGGCAGCAGGGACACAATGTGAAATATTTGGCTGTATCAGAAAACACTTTATTTGCTGAAGATCATCACAATAATGAGGGTCTGCAGGAACAGTGAAGCATGGCTGAGGGTCCTGCTAGTTTGATGATGGATTTCAGGACGATGTGGATTTGGTCTGGATTAATGGTGCCCTCAATGCTGGGAAATACAGTCAGATACTTCTCCATAGTGTACCATCAGGGAGGCGTCTGACTGACTTTACATTTATTTTACAGCTGGAGAACGACCCCAAACGTCCAGCCAATGTCATTAAAAACCAAATATTGAGGTGATTTGGATTTCTCTTTTGTTCATTCGCTTTGCATTTTTAGAATGAATAAAAATAATATATTAACACTTGTATTTTTTTGAGAGTAGTCCTGCTTTGCAGCATTTTTTCTACTCCTGCCTTAAACTTTGGCACAATACTGTATATGTAAACGCTCCTTACCACACAAAAAAAATCCTACATTGGGCAAACGAGTCGGTAATTGTCCAAATAATCAATTGGCTCCAAATTCGGAGAGGTATATGGCCGGCTATGGGTCGCCTCCTGAGAGCTTCTGTGCATACAATATATTTCTGAGTAGATCTGGTGACATCAGGGCGCTCTTCAAAGTGACAGAGGAAATGGGGATGTCTCTTGTACTGGAGAGCTATCACATACAGTATGTGTCCCTTATCTCCAGCTGTGAGGAGATAAGCTGTGTCTATCTCTGTCTTCTCTGATTGTTCCCTTCTCCATAGTCTTCTCTATGCCTAAAAGTAGGGGCCGGACTGTTGTATAAGAGGCCATTGCTGAGATCTTCATGGCTCATTTCCATCCAAATACAAAGAAGATCACCATCACAATCCTCTGCATCTCCTCACAAGGAAAAGGTAGGAGAAGCCTTCATGTCACACTCTAGAATTCAACAATTTATTAAGTATCCTCTTGACCTATTGTCTTCTTTCTTTCTTTCTTTCTTTCTTTCTTTCTTTCTTTCTTTCTTTCTTTCTTTCTTTCTCTTTCTTTCTTTCTTTCTTTCTTTCTTTCTTTCCTCTTTCATTCTCTCTTTTTTCTTCTTCCTTTCTTTGTTTTGTCTATTTTCATTCATTTTTTTATTTTCTTTCATTCATTTCCCTTTCTTTGTCTCTTTTTTTCTTTCTTATATTTCTTCCTTCTTTTTTTCTTTTTCTATCCTTCTTTCCTTCCTTCTTTCTCTTTTTCATTCATTCTTACTTTATTTTCCGTGACTTTCTTTTTCATTCATTTTTTCTTTTTTTATCTCCTTTTTTTCATTAATGCTTTCTTTTTTCATTATTTTCTCTTTTTTTTATTTCTCTTTTTTCTCACTTTTCTTTCCTTCTTTCTTCGTATCCTCATCTTTCTCTTTCTATCTTTCTTTCTTTCTTTGCTTTGTCTTTTTTCATTCCTTCTTTTTTCTTTTCATTCATTCATTCATTAATTCATTCATTCTTTTCTCTTCCTGTCTGTCTTTTTTTCTCTCTTTTATTTCTTCCTTCTTTTTTTTTTTTCTTTCTTTTCTATCCTTCTTCTCTTTCCTTCCTCTTTTTCATTCATTCACTCTTACTTTATATTCTGTGAACTTTTCATTCATTCATTTTTCTTTTTTATCTCCTGTCTTTCATTAATGCTTTCTTTTTTCATTATTTTCTCTTTTTATTTCTCTTTTTTCTCGCTTTTCTTCTTTCTTTCTTTTCTATCATTTTCTTTCCTTCTTTCTTCAGATTCTCCTCTTTCTAAGTTTATTTCTTTCTTTGCTTTGTCTTTTTTCATCTATTCTTTTTTGTCTTTCATTCATTCTTTTCATTCATTTTTTCTTCCCTTTTCTCTCCTTTTCCCTTATTTTAATTTTTCTATTTTTTCTTTCTTTTCTTCCTTCTTTTTTTTCTATCTTTTTCTTTCCTTCTTTCTTCGTATCCTCCATTGTTTCTTTCTTTCATTCTCTTTTTTTCTTTCAAGCTTTCTTTTTCTCTGTTTCATTCCTTCCTTCCTTTTTCTCTTTGTCAAAAAAATAAGTAGAACGAGCATATCCATGTAGCAAACGGGGCCATAGGTTGTAACCCAGCATTATAAATGGTACTCCAAAAATGTAGGCAGCACTCCAAAACTTGTATTATGCAAAAAAGTGTAAAAGTTTATAGGACCATGTCAAAAAGGCATCATTTCGGCTTAAAAATACTGAGCCAAAGTCTGTGTCTATGTATAAAAACCTGACCAGCACCTCCATATAATGTGAATAGGTGCAAGCTGCAATGACTGCACAATATGCAAAAAAAAGAGAGCACAGCAGCACTTTGTAGGGGCCAAAGTATATGCAAACACTGAATACATGAGACCTGAAATGTATTATTGCTAAATAAAATGAACTTCCAAAAATGAAGGTTCTTAGAGCATAAATTGGCCAATTAATGTATGCCCATCAACCACGACAAGGTGACACTTCTCTGCTGGGTACCTACTCTAATACTTAATCAAACATGCCTCTCCTGGGCAAGAATAAACATTTTGCCTTATGGGACTACTTGAGAATAAATAAAAATATATTTAAAAAAATATTATTCAACAACAATAAAAATAAATATTTAAAATAAAAAATATTATTCAACAGCAAAAAAAAAACATATTTAAAATAAATAAAAAATAATTTTAACACAGATACGATTAAAATTGGAAGAAATCTATCAACCACATTATTTTAAATTTAGATATTTTTAATCTTGGTCAAATTAACGAAATATTAAAATGTTGCCTAGCTGAAATTATTCCATCAAAACTTTGCCAATTGTAAAAACTACAGAAATGTTTTCTGTATATAATTTGACATTCAGTGATTTTGATCTTATTTGCAGATTCAGCGTTTCCTCGGTGTACTCAAAAAGAGTATGGGCCGACAATGGAGGACAGCTGTGATATTTCTGGTGTTGATGATTTGCTGGACGGAAACTGAAGGGGCTAGTGTTCATCATCTCTGCGGGATTCACCTTGTGGACGCTCTTCTGTTGGTGTGTGAAGGCAAAGGTCTCTATTACCAAAACTACAAAGGTAAAAAATGAGTATGGGCCATCACATTACTGAAGAGTATTGGCCTGCAGGTAACATGGTGTTGGATGGTGGCATCAGAGGAAATTATTATTAAGGCACATGTTTTTAATCTGTTAATTTTAAATAGAATAAAGAGGACCTGTCACCGACCTAAAGTGGCACTTTTTTTCTCTTATTTTATTCCTTCTGCTCCCCTGAGTATTCTGCTTTTTTCTTTTTTTAAATCCGCCATACGGTTCCAGAGATATGGGACTTTTTGTTTAGTGGCAATTATTATGTTCTTTACAATTGGGCGTGGCTTACCGAAATAATTATGCAGAGCAGCCTAAAGACACGCCCATGAGGATCCATGGCACTTTATAAAAAACCCGTATCTCTGAAACCGTATGGAGGATTTAAAAAAATGAAAAAAGCACAACACTCGAGGGAACATCAAGAATAAAATAAGAACAAAAGTGGACACTTTTGATCTGAAGACTAGTTCTCTTTAAATAAAAATTTTAAAGGCTTTTCCAATACATTTTTATATACTAACAAAAAAGAACATATACTCACCTAACTGAGCACCTCTGTTTCAACACACCATTGCTTCCCACTCTTTTGACTTCTTCTTTCAGTGGTGAAGAGTCACATAAGCACTGCAGCCAATCAGTGACCTATGATTGGCTGCAAACTTTACATTCCATCCGATCAGTGTCTGTTGGCTGCAGAGGTGACATGATGTCTCCACTGAAAAGGGAGACCAGCGGTGGAGACCAGCAAGTGTGTGGAAAAGCGGAGAGGGCCTAATAGAGGAGTATATGTTCTTTTTTTGCCTTAATACCCACAATTATTTTTAAGAAAAAAAAACCTTTTTTTTTCGTAAAAGTCAGAGATCTCATAAATTTTTCTGCTACTGTAAAATGTTGCATTTTTCAGAAGCAAATACGTGTAGGGAAAAAAAAAACCTGCGACAAAAACGCGCTGTATCTCCCTATTATGTAAGAAATAATGGTCAGTTTACAGTGGAAATTCCTGGAAAGTCCCGTTATCTCACATTTTGGTGCCTGTTATCTCAGATGTTAGATCATCTTACTTCCCATTGTTTGTAAATTGAGGTTCTCACCTAGTGAATACCTGAGTCACATTGACAAGTATTTGCTCCTCTTGTTTGTTTGAACACTCAGAGAACAGAAGAGCTTTAGGCTGTGTTCACACGTTCCGGTTTTTTCGCTTTTTTTTCGCGGATAAAAACGCTATAAAACCGCAAAAAAAACGCATACAATAAGCATCCCATCATTTAGAATGAATTCCGCATGTTTTGTGCACATGATGCGTTTTTTTCTGCAAAAAAAACGCATACCGCACAAAATCCGGACATGCTCTATCTTTTTGCGTTTTTTTTGCGGCTTTCCCACTCCAAAATGCATTGGGAAGTGTCCGGAAAAAAACGCGGCAAAAACGCGTCAAAACCGTGGCAAAAACGCACGCGGTTTTCTTGCGGATTTCTTGCAGAAAATGTCCGGAATTCTCCGGAATTTTCTGCAAGAAATCCTGAACGTGTGCACATAGCCTTACTTTTTCTTTTCTTTTTTTTTTTGTAAAGTTTGTGCAGTTTGATTGCAAATAAAAGTCAGCTAAATTTTAGGTTCCATTCACACTACAGGAATGTCATCTAACGTATGGTATATCTATATCCTGACCGTATACCAGACTTTTGCATACGTCTCCCATATTGTATAGGAAGATGTCTTCTGTACAAATTTTTTTTTTTTTTTGCAGATTTCTTTTGTTTTGAACCATGTAATCGACTATGCTTTCCAAAAAAGTACATAAAAAGACTGCCAAAAAACCCCACATTTTGTTGGAATAGATCTGGGTTTGTTCACACTCCGCTTTCTTGCCACATTATTTTTGTACGATTTTTCCATGAAAATAAAAATGCAGCAATTTATAGTTCCGGAAAACTGAATGAAATTTTTGAAACCTCATGCACACGCTGATTTTTTTTTCCTTGCAGATTTTGAAGCTTTCTTTTTTTCAAATCTGCACCATGTCATTTGTTTTAGCATTTTTGCAGCTTTTTTTTTCACTCATTCAAATTAATCGGGGGGGGGGGGGGAACACACTTAAAAAACACAATATAAAATGCATTGAAAAATGAGGCAAAAATGTGTGTATTTTACACAGGTTTTTTTTCTGCCAAGACACTGGTTTTTGGTGCAGAAAAATCTGCTGCAAATATTTAGCTATGGCTCATTCATACGTCTATGCAAATTCGTCCGAGATCTGACTGCAAAATCTGGATTGACCACCTTTTTGGCGAGGGTGTAATAATTGGGGTAGAAAAGACCTACTGATCTATCTCTAAGGCCGGTTTCACACGTCAGTGGCTCCGGTACGTGAGGTGACAGTTTCCTCCCGTACCGGAGACACTGACACACGTAGACCCATAAAAATCAATGCATCTGTTCAGATGTCATTGATTTTGTGCGGACCGTGTGCGGACCGTGTCTCCGTGTGCCAAACACGGAGACATGTCAGTGTTCGTGGGAGCGCACGGATTACACGGACCCAATAGAGTCAATGGGTCCGTGTAAAACACGCACCTCACACGGACATTCTCCGTCTGGGGTCCGTGTGGCGTGCCGGAGACAGCGCTACAGTAAGCGCTGTCCCCCCCACATGGTGCTGAAGCCGCCATTCATATGTTCCCTGTAGCAGCGTTTGCTACAGAGAAAATATGAATGATAGTGTTTAAAATAAAGATCCATGTGTCCGCCGCCCCCCCACCCCCTGTGCGCCCCCTCGCTGGTCGGAAAATACTCACCCGGATCCCCCGTCGGCAGTCGCTCCTTCCTGGTCTGGCCGCGGCTTCTCTACTGTATGCGGCCGATTACACTCATGAATATGTGGCTCCACCTCCAATAGGGGCGGAGCCGCCTATTCATGAGTGTAAATGAGCGGCCCCACGTGACCGCATACAGTAAGCCGCGGCCAGACCAGGAAGGAGCGACTGCCGACGGGGGATCCGGGTGAGTATTTTCTGACCAGCGGGGGGGGGGCGCACAGGGGGTGGGGGGGCGGCGGACACATGGATCTTTATTTTAAACACTATTCTTCATATTTTCCCTGCAGCAAACGTTGCTACAGGGAACATATGAATCGCAGCTTCAGCACCATGCAGAGTGGGTACCACACGCTCCGTGTGGTACCCACTCGCCATACGGGCGGCACACGTGTGCCGCAGGTATGGCCTCCGTGAGTTCCCAGGCACACGGACACGGATAACTCCGGTACCGATTATTCCGGTACCGGAATTATCTGGACGTGTGGGACAGCCCTAAGGGCTGTCCCACACGTCCAGATAATTCCGGTACCGGAATAAATCGGTACCGGAGTTATCCGTGTCCGTGTGCCTGGGAACTCACGGAGGCCATACCTGCGGCACACGTGTGCCGCCCGTATGGCGAGTGGGTACCACACGGAGCGTGTGGTACCCACTCTGCATGGTGCTGAAGCTGCGATTCATATCATCCCTGCAGCAACGTTTGCTGCAGGGAAAATATGAAGAATAGTGTTTAAAATAAAGATCCATGTGTCCGCCGCCCCCCCACCCCCTGTGCGCCCCCCCCGCTGGTCAGAAAATACTCACCCGGATCCCCCGTCGGCAGTCGCTCCTTCCTGGTCTGGCCGCGGCTTACTGTATGCGGTCACGTGGGGCCGCTCATTTACACTCATGAATAGGCGGCTCCGCCCCTATTGGAGGTGGAGCCACATATTCATGAGTGTAATCGGCCGCATACAGTAGAGAAGCCGCGGCCAGACCAGGAAGGAGCGACTGCCGACGGGGGATCCGGGTGAGTATTTTCTGACCAGCGGGGGGGGCGCACAGGGGGTGGGGGGGCGGCGGACACATGGATCTTTATTTTAAACACTATCATTCATATTTTCTCTGTAGCAAACGCTGCTACAGGGAACATATGAATGGCGGCTTCAGCACCATGTGGGGGGGACAGCGCTTACTGTAGCGCTGTCTCCGGCACGCCACACGGACCCCAGACGGAGAATGTCCGTGTGAGGTCCGTGTTTTACACGGACCCATTGACTCTATTGGGTCCGTGTAATCCGTGCGCTCCCACGAACACTGACATGTCTCCGTGTTTGGCACACGGAGACACGGTCCGCACACGGTCCGCACAAAATCAATGACATCTGAACAGATGCATTGATTTTTATGGGTCTACGTGTGTCAGTGTCTCCGGTACGGGAGGAAACTGTCACCTCACGTACCGGAGCCACTGACGTGTGAAACCGGCCTAAAGTGTGTAAGCTCCGTAGTAGGAAAACAAGCAGTGGAACTATGTCTCGTTGTCAGCACATAAGGTGGCATCACCTTACGTGGGAAAAAGCAAACTGACCAGCAATATGAGCAAGACTAAAGGGGTCTTCCTCAAAATTATCTCTTTGGTAGTCGAACCACATACTCAAGCAGTGCCTAGTTACTGTCATCAACACCACCAATATCCTAATCTACTGGTTTCCGTACTATTCCTCTTGTTCCTCCATTGCATTGTCAATTTTCCAGAAACCATGCTCATCCGTTTGTGTGGAACCTGAACTCTCAAGTCCATGTTCACCACAATCAGTCCCGTACCACCTGGATTGTACTACCTTTTGCAAAATTATGGCATGTGGAAAATTTCTAGCCACCATTATTCCCTGAAGAAAGCCAACCCTGCTCTGTAGTTTCATATGGCAAAGACCAAGAGCCGTTCCTTGGCATTGACATTGTGCATCAAGGTGCACTCCACCATCGATAGCGGCAATTACTGTCTTTCATGGCCCATTGAGGCAATGCTTGAATGACGGCGATGCCCTACTAAAAGCAGGAGACTCGTTTACTGGTGAGATTTCCACACCAGGCGATTCTCATGCACTTCTTACACATCCTCCTTAATCGACATTTCCCTGTCCCCATCAACAACAGGTCAAAACGTTCAACCAAATGTCAGAGTATGACCTCTCGTCAACTACAATTGGGCAACTCTGTCTTTCATGGCTCTTTAAGTCAATGTTTGAATGCCGGCGATGCCCTACTAAAAGAGGGACACTCATTTACTGGTGACATTTCCACACCAAGCGACGCTTTTGCACTTCTTCCACATCCTCCTCAATGGACATTTCCCTGTCCCCAACAACAACAGGGCAAAATGCTCAACCAAATGTCAGAGTATGACCTCTCGTCAACTACAACCAGGCCACCTAAAGAGTAACAATGCTAGAAACATCATGGCTGCCACAAAATTGGGTAACTGCAAGGCTCATGTCCTCAGCACATATACCCACCAAAACAAGGTCTTGTTCATTGCTATGAGAGTATGTGGTCACTTCATCTCTGCTGGCTGCTTATCCCTGGGAGAACAAAGCATCCGGCAGTCCGATATCAGACAGAACTTCCTGCTTTAAATAAGTGTGTGGGGGGTTTATCAAGAAGCTGGATTATTTTCTTCTCATCAGCGAGGTACATGTTACATGTTGGAAATAGAGGAACCCCGTGATAATGTGATGGGAATATTTTCCTCTGTATACTGGAGTTTTTATTTCGATATACATATTGTGTGTCTAACTCTACAAACCTTCTTTCCTCACCACATGAAAAAACTGTTCCTCATTTGGACATGTCGTTCCCGATTGATATCTGATTTGAGGAAATTTGGTTAAACACCAAATGGAATCTGATCCTTCACCTGAATAGTCAGATAACCCTGATATGACCTCAAGTTAGACAATTGTATCTGTAATATTAGCTCATGGAGTCAGGGTTTAGAATTTAGTTGATGGCACTATAAAATCTCTTCTACTTAAAGGGGCACTCTTACTGTATTTTGTTAAATTATACTGAGTACCTCCTCCAATTGCCGCTGCTCCACTGATTCTGGAACAGTTTTTATTTTGTTTCTGCACCCCTCCGTTCAAAAGTTATGCCCCTTAGAAATAAAGATGCAAATTTCCCTTTCAACCAACTGGATGTATAGCACAGAATGTCTCTGTGGGCGTTTCCTTTTTCTCCTGCTGGCCAATAAAAACGCAGCCACGCCCACATCCAGTTGAAGGGAAAATTTTCATCTTTATTACCAGGGGGCATAACTTTGGAATGGATGGTCACAGAAGAAAAAGAAAAACTGTTCCAGAATCAGTGGAACAGCAGCAATCGGAGGAGATATTCAGCTTAAATCATAAAAATCCAGCGAAAGGTCCTCTTTAAAATAGACCAATATGAATTTTTACTCCCTACTATGATATGTAATGTCTACAAATGTTTCTCTTCAGGTCTAGCTCCCAGTCTGGTACATCGGCTTTCAGAACGAAACAGGAGGAAGGTTGGAATTGTGGAGAAGTGCTGCCATCGGTCTTGCACCTTCTTCGACCTCCAGACTTACTGCAAGACCTGAGAGGACTATAAAATAAATGATGTTTGTATGGAAGTTGGACACAACACACACAACACAATGGCAAATAAAGAAACAGAGTGCAGGAAAGGCAGAGTGTCATGGTTTTATATTCCCACCTTTGTGTAGACCTTTTTTGACCACTTGATGAAACTTTAAACATAGGAATGGGTAGTTTCCTGACAATCAAGTTGTAATGTGGCCGAAGACACTGAGGTCTAGTCTCTCTCCAAGTCTCATGTTATCTGAACAATTATTCTAGTGCCATTTATGGAATATATCTTCCATCTTAAAGGGACTCTGTCACCTGAATTTGGAGGGAACAATTTTCAGCCATAGGGGCGGGGTTTTCGGGTGTTTGATTCACCCTTTCCTTACCCGCTTGCTGCATGCTGGCTGCAATATTGGATTGAAGTTCATTCTCTGTCCTCCATAGTACACGCCTGCGTAAGGCAAGATTGCCTTGTGCAGGCGTGTACTACGGAGGACAGAGAATGAACTTCAATCCAATATTGCAGCCAGCATGCAGCCAGCGGGTAAGGAAAGGGTGAATCAAACACCCGAAAACCCCGCCTCTATGGCTGAAAATTGTTCCCTCCAAATTCAGGTGACAGAGTCCCTTTAAGGGGAGGATACCCCAAGACATATAGTCATCCTCTATGAGCAGTCAGAAGATTTTTGTTGCCTTATCCGAGAGCAGCATGATGTAAGGGCAGAGACTCTGATTCCAGCGATGTGTCTGGTACTGAACACACAACGGAAAATCTGCTGCAAATTTGACACTTTACAGGTTCACACAAATGGATTTTATATCTGCAGCATCGATGAATTTATACAGTGTGTGAATGAGCTTTTGTGTAATATTAGGAATTTTGGCACACATTTCGTGCAGTTGAGACTATACTATGTAGTTGCCCATGCACGTTAAAGGGAACCTGTTAAGGAGAGAGGAGCTAGTGGAACCAGACATTTTTCTGCAAGTTTTCCTGAAATGACAGTCACAGCTTAAATCTGTGAAAAAAATAAATAATAGAAATAATAATAATAATAATAATAATAATAATAAAAAGTTCAGAAGGAGAAGTGAAATTGTTAATATATTCTGCATGAAACAATAAATCACCAGGTCCAGATGGCTCTTAGGCTGAATCTTCTAAACTTTTACTACCTGATATTGTACCTACAATTACCAGTCTCGAATATTGATAATTAGCAAGTTGATCGATTATTGGATTCAAGAATAATTCAAGAATAATATTACTACCAAAAACAAGTAAAGATCACACTCTCAATCTTATCGCCCCATTGTCGTCTCTCCATAGAGTGATTGGAGATCGATGTCTCACATCAGCACTTCACCTGCCATTTTCCCAACTGCCTGATAACTTCCAAATTAATCCTTTATGAATAACAGCCTGGCAAGCATGGCAGAAAACCAGACAATTACACCCCATCTATTCCACCGACCTTCCCCTAATTCAAAACCCAAACATCCAACATGGACAACACAGAAGCATTGCAGAGTATGAAAGCAATCTGTTAGTATACAGTTAATGTAATAATGTTAAAAAAAAGGTAATAAAAATTGTAAAAATATATTTTTTAAAACAAATCACAAAATAAAGAACAAAGAACGAAAAAATATTATTCCAATAAATACATTTATGTAAAAACAAAAATAAGCCAAAAAACTACACATATTTGGTATTGTCGCATCCGGAAAGACCTGCCCTATACAACTGTTTCACTAGTTAACCTCTTTAGTGAACACCATTTAAAAAAAAACAAAAAAAAACGGGGTAAAATCTATGCTTTATCATCATACCGCTGTACAAAAAGTGCAATAAAACGCGATAAAAAAGACAAATATAAGTAAAAATGGTACCACTGAACCCATCATCTTGTCCCGCAAAAGACAAGCCACCAAACAGCTCCATCAGCAGAAAAATAAAAAAGTTATAGCTCTCAGAATAAAGCAATGGAAAAATAATGATTTTTTTCTATAAAATAGTTTTTATTGTGCAAAAGTGCCAAAATATAAAAAAACTATATCAATGGGGTAATCATACTGACTCGAAGAATAAAACTGCCTTATAAATGTTACCACACACAGAAAGCATTAGAAAAAAAATTCTGAATTTCTGGTTTTTGTTCATTCTACCTCGCAAAAATCGTAATAGCCGTAATAGAAAGCGATAAAAAAAAGTAATGTGCTCAAAAATGGTGCCAATAAAAACGACAACTTGTCCTGCAAAAAACAAGCCCTCACATGACTCTGTGGGCCAAAATATGGAAAAATTATAGCTACTTAAACATAGGTATGCAAGTTTTTGCAATAAAAAGTGTTTGTTAATGTATGACAGCAGCCAAACATAAAAAAACATAAATCTGTTATCGCTGTAATTACACTGACCCGAAGAGTAAAGTCGTCAAATCACTTAAAGGCGTGAAAAATAAATAAAACCAATTCTCCACCTGCTGTTGATTTTCTTCCTTCTGCCTCCCAAAGATCGCAGTAAGTCTCGGCTCACATTTATCTTGCACTCTACACTGAGCGCTTACACTAGGGTTTCCGTGTAAATCTCTGAAATACGTGATTCAGATGGAACCCTTGGAAGATTCCCTATAATGAGGCAGATGGAGGCACTATGGATGATGTCTGGCCTATAATCTGGTGGTATCCGTCTTTTTAGGTGAGCATAAAAGCGCCATCTGCCACAGTTTTGTGCACTTCTGAAAAGAGGCCAGACGGAGTCCAGAGTAACTCTGCTGCCTCAGTATAGTGAATGGCTACCTCAGGGGTTTCATCAGAATTATGTCACTCAGAGATGTAGATGTAAATCCCGATGTAGGTGCTCAGCGTAGAAGCCAGGATAAATGTGATCCCAAATGTGATGTAAAATGTTCCCAATAAAAGCTTCAAATCAATCCACAAAAAAAGCAAGTCCCCACTCAGGTCCGTCACCTGTCAATGGAAATATATGGGGCTTTCACATTACTTTTAGTACAAAGGCTCTGGAAAAGCGCTATAGCTCTTCACCCTCCAAAAAAAAGTCAACAAATTCTATGCTCCCAAATCCAAATACTCCCTCTCTTCTGAGCCACACAGTGTGCCTAAGGGCTGTCCCACACGTCCAGATAATTCCGGTACCGGAAACAATCGGTACCGGAATTATCCGTGTCCGTGTGCCCCTACGTTTCTTGTGTACATCAGTGTGTCACACTTGCGGCACACGTGTGCCGCCCGTGTGCCCACTGGGTACCACACGCACCGTGCTGGGTACCACACTTACCAGCATCTGGTGCTGAAGCTGCGATTCATATCTTCTTTCCAGCAGCGTTTGCTGCAGAGAAGATATGAATAATAGTGTTTAAAATAAAGATCTATGTGTCTGCCGCCCCCCCACCCCCTGTGCGCCCCCCCGCTGGTCAGAAAATACTTACCCGCCTCCCTCGCTGCTTCCTGGTCTGGCCGCGGCTTCTAGTGTATGCGGTCACGTGGGGCCGCTCATTTACACTCATGAATAGGCGGCTCCACCCCTATTGGAGGTGGAGCCACATATTCATGAGTGTAATCGGCGGCCCCACGTGACCGCATACAGTAGAGAAGCCGCGGCCAGACCAGGAAGAAGCTACAGCCAACGAGGGAGCGGGTGAGTATTTTCAGGACAGCGGGGGGGCGCACAGGGGGTGGGGGGGCGGCGGACACATAGATCTGTCTTTTAAACACTATTATTCATATCTTCTCTGCAGCAAACGCTGCTGGAGAGAAGATGTGAATCGCGGATTCAGCACCATGTGGGGGGGACAGCGCTTACTGTAGCGCTGTCTCCTGCACGCAAACGGACTGCAGACGGAGAACGTCCGTGTGCGGTCCGTGTTTTACATGGACCCATTGACTTTAATGGGTCCGTGTAATACGTGCGCTCCCACGAACACTGACATGTCTCCGTGTTTGGCACACGGAGACACGGTCCGCAAAAAATCAATGACATCTGCACAGATGCATTGATTTTAATGGGTCTACGTGTGTCAGTGTCTCCGGTACGTGAGGAAACTGTCACCTCACGTACCGGAGCCACTGACGTGTGAAACCGGCCTAAATCACATTTAGTGTTCACATGAGAGCCCGCCTAATTTATGGGTGTGTGTCTCCAGAAGCATGAGATGGGCACCACAATGTACTGGTCACTAAATCATAGTGGTTTCTACAACGTACTGGGCACTACAATGTACTGGTCACTGCAACAAACTGGACACTACTATGGCAGTTTGTAATTCTCACTCAGCAACATCCACTATTGCTTGTTTCTGGAAAACGCCCATGGAATCAAAATAGTCATTACATCTGTAGATAAATTCCTAAAGGGGTATGTTTTCCAATATGGGGTCACATGAGGGGGATTTCTGCTTTTCTAGCACTTAGGGGGTCTGTATATGGAGTCTGGAAATATTCTAGGAAAATCTGCGCTCCAGGATGCAAATAGCGCTCTGTCCCTCCTGAGTCTCGCCATGTGGCTAAGCAGTACTGTACAGCCACATATGGGGTATTTCTACATTCAGCAGAAATTGTGGGACAAATTTTGGTGCTCTTTTTACCTATTTTCCCATATGAAAAAGGTAAAATCTGGGGCTAAAACAAAATGTTTGTGGTAAAAATGTAATTATTGTTTCTTTACTGTCCAATAGTATAAATTTCTGTGAACCACCTGTGGTGTTAATATGATCACTGCACCCCTAAATTAATTAATTTGGAGGTGTAGTTTGTAAAATGAGGTCACTTATGGGGGGTTCTGCTATTCTGGCACCTCAGAGGCTCTACCAACGTGACATGGCACACTCAAATTTGTCCAGCAAAATCTGAACTCCAATATAGCGCTTCTTCCCTTCTGAGCTTTGCACTGTGCCTCAAAAGTAGTTTTTGACCACATATGGGGTGGTATTAGTGTACGCACGAGAAATTGCACAACAATTTTTGGTGTCAGTTTTCTCCTGTTACCCCTGTGACAATAAAAAAAAATTGAAGCTATAAGAACATTTTGTGGAGAAAATGTGATTTTTTTAATTTTCATTGCTCAATGTTTTAAACTTCTGTGAAACACATGGGGGATTAGGGTGCTCACCATACATCTAGATAAATTCTTTGAGGGGTATAGTCTCCAAATTCCCAAAATGGGGTGAGTTGTGGGGGGGGGGGTCCTCTGTTTAGGCACATCAGGGGCTCTCCAAATACGACATGACTCCTGCAGAAAATTCCATTAAAATCTGTTCTCCAAAACCTCACTTCATCCTTTCTGAAACCTGCTATGCTCCCAAACAGTAGTTTTCCCCCACATATGGGGTAAACTCAGAAGAAATTGGGCAACAAATTTTAGGATCCATTTTCTCTTGTTACCCTTGCGAAAATAAAAAATTTGGGGCTAAAAATATTTTTATGGGAAAATTAGATTTTTTTTTCTTTAATTTTCATGGTTCAACGTCATAAACTTTTAAGAAGTACCTGGGGGTTGCAGGTACTTACTCACTACACATCTAGATAAGTTCCTTGAGGGATCTAGTTTCTAAAATGAGGTCACACGTGAGGGTTTCCACTCTGTAGGCACATCAGGGGCTCTACAAACGCTACATGGCATGCGATAATGATTCCAGCAATTTTTGCATTCAAAAAATCAAATGGTGCTCCTTCCCTTCTGAGCCCTGCTGTGTGCCAAAACAGTGGTTTCCCCCCATATGGGGTATCGCCATACTCAGAAGAAATTGCACAGCAAAGTGTATCATGCAATTTCTCATGTTACCCCTGTAAAAATGCAAACTTTGCGGCTAAAAAACAATTTCATGGGGAAAAATGGGATTTTTTTATTTTCACTGGTCAACATTATAAATGTCTGTGAAGCACCTGGGGGTTCAAAGTGCTCAATGCTCATCTAGAAAAGTTCCCTGAGGGGTCTTGTTTCAAACCTGATGTCACTTGTGATCGATTTCCACTGTTTAGGCACATCAGAGGCTCTACATATGCAATATGGTGTCCACTAATTATTTGAGCAAATTTTAAACAAAAAAAATCAAAGGGTGCTCCTTCCCTTCCGAGCTTTGCCGTGTGCCCAAACACTGTTTTTCCTTCAAATATGAGATATCAGCATGCTCAAGAGAAATGGCACTACAAATTTTGGGGTTGATTTTTTATTGTTACCCTTGCAAAAATAAAAAAAAAATATGGGTCTAAATTACATCTTTTTGTGAAAAAAAGTTAAAAGTTCATTTTTTCCTTCCACATTCCACATTAATTTCTGCGAAGCACCTGAAGGGTTAATAAACTTCTTGAATGTGGATTTGAACACCTTGAGGGGTGCAGTTTTTAGAATTTTTGCCACTTTGGGGTATTTTCTGCCCCTCAAGGTCCCTTCAAATGTGATGTGATCCCTTAAAAAAATGGTTTTGTCAATTTTGTTGGAAAAATGAGAAATTGCTGGTCAACTTTTAACCCTTCCAACTTCTAAACAAAAAAAAATGATGTGTCAAAAATCGTGCTGATGTAAAGTAGACATGTGGGAAATTATTACATGTATTTATTTATTAACTATTCTGTGTGACATAACTCTCTCGTTTTAATGGCATAAGAATGAAAAGATTGAAAATTGTAAAATTTTCGCCCAAATTTTCACACGCAAAAGTAAGTCATTTTTGCCGTTTTACAATATGTCATGAAAAAACAGTCTCAGAATCATCAGAATCTGTTAAAGTGTTCCGGAGTTATTATCGTCGCATAAAGTGACATGGGTCAGAATTGTAAAATTTGGCCTCGTCAGGAAGGTGAAAACAGGCTCCGGGGTTAATATTATATAATATATTGAAATATACTGAATATTTGATGCGTAATATGTAGTAAGAAGAGCTGTTTAGTACCGTCTACGTTGTTGCTATGTAGAATATGTCATCTTCCTTCCGACCCCCTTCACCGGCAGACAGTTGGCCGTCATTGGAGGACCCTCTTCCAATACTAGAGCTTGTTTACCGAGTCAGATGGGGGGAGATATAGTGTTAGCCAGATGGAATTTGTTTGGCCAATTTATTGTGTGAGCTGCTAGCCTTGAGCCATAAAGTCAATAGAAAGGGAAAGGAATTGCAGCCTCATTCCAGGGCTGGTAATACTGTGTCCCTACCCAAACAAACAGGTGCTGCACATTCCCCCCTCCTGGGTCTTTGGTAGGTGAAAAACAACTGCAAGATCCTGGGAACTTGTGGCTTGCACTGACATCATCTGCAAACTGCCCAGTAGTACTGGCAGAAAGAGACGCTCCCGGCTGCTTCCCGCTTGGACTAGGTTATAGCCCCCCCAATTTTTTGGGGGTCATTTTTTTGAGAGCACGCAGTTGACGACTTTCGCGCAAAATTAAAAAAAAGCGCTTCTTTTTCTGTCTTTGACTCCTTTTGCACTTTTTGCGGCTCACACCTTTTGAAAAACGGCGCCAATGAACTAGTATAAATAGAATCTCGTTTGCGTAAAGTTTTGCAACTTTAAAAAAAAAACATATTTAACAAAAAAAAAAACATTCGATGAATTATTCCAAAACCTCTGGAAAAGTCACATTGGCATAAAAGAATCTGAACAAATTTAAAAAAGGCGAAAGTTGCTTACAGAATTTGTTGCAAATCAAAAAAGTCGCAAATTGAGGGGGGTTTTAAAACAAAAAAATGGTGAAAATGCAACGATCATTTGTACCCTTTGTACAGACATACCCTGAAGTCATAAGTCTAGTGATGATGGTCCCTTGTATGGACCGGGATTAGGAAAGAAAAGGGACAGCTTTAAACTTGGCACTATGTGGCGACTGGCAGCGACACAGGTGGAAAAGCCAAAGATGGATTGCTGCTTCTTTCAGAGGTTACATGACACTGCCATATCGCGGAACTGCTGCAGCCAATCAGGGACCATTGATCAGCTGCAGCCTTTTGTCTTCTACTTTTGATAGAATACTGAAAGGCTGCAGCCGATCAGTGGTCCCTGATTGACTGCAGCAGTTACATGACATAGGCATGTCAAGTGAGTGCCAGACAAGGGTCCAGTTTTGGTGGCCCAACCTTTGTTCTTTTTATTTTTCATCTTCTATCCTAGCAGAATGCTATTTGTCATTTTGCCTGATCTCGGTCTTGTCAGTCATTGCACCTGGTAATGTCCATCACTTTCAGGTCAGTAACTGGAGAGCAGGATTGCAAGGGGAGAAGGCATTCTTACTGTCTAGACAGCTGTGAGACGTAGAACGTTATGGGAATGTACCTTGTAACAAGTGCAAAGATACATTTTACTCTGATTCTTTTATGTTGTGAAATTTTGTTGTGTATTGTGTAAAACTTATATTGTGTAAAACTTTGTTTTAAGAACAAACAATATGTTCTTTACTCACCCTCACCGGGTCCAACACTGAGTCAACAAGGCAATGAGTGAGCCCAGCGGCTTGTGCCGTCAACTTGATTGACTGCAGCACTGCAAACCATACAGCGGTGGAAAGTCGACATCGGACCTGGGAATGGTGAATAGGGCCCAGTTTGTATTTTTTTTTAAATAAAGTATAGGGCTTTTTAGAAACCACAAAGCCCCATTAATATACCCTTTTTACTGCTCTTAAGACATAGTGCACCCATCGCAGACAGCGCACCCCATAATTGTCAGCCAAAGTGTTCAGCATGCACTTGGTTTCTCCGTGCTCGTCTCTTCTGACATCTCATCCTCGGAGAACTTCTGCTTGGTTTGGTCAAAACTAATTCTGTAGTGTTCGTTTGTTAACTTTTTACATACTTATAATATTTTTTTTATTTTTTAGATTTTTTTTCCTGCACTATTCTTCTTTCTTTCCTCCGGGAAATGTAATGATAAATTAGCAATTGGTTATTATCATTCTCCTTGTCAATTAGGACCATATCCAAACACTCTGACACACCCTATCATGCATCCATTCCCATACATCATACATGCATGTCCAGAAGGAATAGCAGAGGAATGGCACAATTTAAGATTCTATATTTTTTTTTCACAGGGATCAATGCCATGTATTTGCTTTTTAGCCCTTCTTTATAAGACCACAGTGACCAGTGACTGATACATTGCAGTTTTGTAATCTAGGAAATCAGAAACACAAGTCGTTTCTCATGAGCGTTCCTCCCGGTAATACAGGCTGGATGAAAGCTCTGTGTATATCCATGGCGCTCCTGTCTTTTATCAGCTAACAGCACAGCTTCTATCCTGCTCTTATTTCCTCTCCATCTGCTTTCCTTCTTTTTTAACATGGCACAAGATAATGATGAATGATCAGCTCCTACATGATAGACATTTTGAGAAGTTAGAAAACATCAATGTCAAGCAAAATAAGTTGATGTAAGCTCAAATACACCACTGGGTGAAGCTCCATCCGCTGAAAATTATCTCTCCTGACCCCACTGCCTTTATACCCATGCATGCCATGCTTGGACAAGCTTACATGTGTCTTTTTTAATAGTAAAAGGGTAATTAGTTGCAGCCTTATCTACCGTGAGAATAAAAAGATCAGGCATACTGAAATTTAAGATGCCCAATCCTTTTTCTGCTTAGAAGTCTAGGACAGTCGGACACCTCCATACATTTTAGATGGTCAGCTCCTACCAGTTTGGTTGACGTTCATGTTATGTGTGTGGGTAGCTTAAAAGGGGTTGCTCTATGAAAAACATATATCACTTATCCGCTGGTGGATAAACCCCTGAGATTCTCACCAATCCTGACAACGGAATTTCAAAAGACTCGTGGGTGTTTAGAGCAATAATGGGAAAGTGCAACCACCCATTCACGCACTGTCTTTAGCGCATTCTCACTCTGCTTCATTCACATAAGGGTCTTTAAAGAGGACCTATCACTTGCTTACATTTTTTTATTAAATATCTTGTAAAAATCCCTGCACTCTGCTGACTCTGCTGTTCTTTTCCGTTTTGCTCTACGTTGCTCCATTGCAGAGATATTCAGATTTGTTTTATTTGGAGCGCAGTATGTGAAATCTCTGCTTGCAGTGCAACTAGGTGTTTCTTCAGTCTTCTCTGGGGGTGTGTGCTTTCATCCCTTTCTTCTTGATGCTGGTAGACTGATAGACTGCTAGATCAAGCTGCTGAGCTGTGACTGGCAGCATCCGAGGGTGAGAAGTAAAAGCGTGCACCTCCAGAAAAGACTCCTGAAGGAGATTTCACATATCGTGCTCCAAGAACAACAAATGTGAATAACTTGTCAATGGAGCAACGCAGAACAAAACGGAAAAGAGCGGCAGAATCAAGGGAGCTCAGGGATTTTTACAAGGCACTTATTTTTTTAGCAAGCGACAAGTCCTCTTTAATCCCACTGTTTTTAGATTAGTGTTGATCTCAGCTGCTGTGTCGCCCAGTGATCATACACATATCCCCTATCCTGTGAATGGGTGATACTTTTTTTATGCCGTATCATACAATTTCTACGGAATGTGTGTGCATCATGTGCCTTATTTTGTCATTATAAAGGAGGACTAGTTACAAGACACCAGAGTCATGTAATGGTGACCTCGAGTCATTTTATGAGGCGCGAACCACCCAAGGATTTGTAGGTTGTATGTATCCCATCATTGCCATAATGTGCGCTACCAATGGGCATTCCCAGAATCATATTACTCTTGACTCTGCCATATTGGGTAACACTTTATTTAGGGAATGTGTGACTTTTGACTATGTTTATATATCGCGAGCTATATGGACATGTTATACTAGTGTCTTCTAAACCTTTGACCATTTCTGGTTTTCATGTTCACGGGAACGAAGACTTGCGAGAAAGTCCACGGGAAAGGAAGCGCAAGGCAATATTTGGGTTTAGGTTTAGGAATACCCTCCCCCCTCTGTCTCTCCCATCTGGACAGCTACTAAGGATCCTCCTCCATCTTTCAGATCCATATATTGCTGAGCTCTCCTTCCTCATGGACTTCTCTCTCTCCCAGACAAACAGCTCCTGGACATCAGAACTGGCTGTTACATGGCCTGAGAGATCCCACAGTGCAAAGTCCTGTCAGCAGCCCTGGGAGCTGTTAAAATAGTCGCATGCCTTCATACAGTCGATAATATCAGCCACTGACAGTCATGTATCTCCAAGACCGCAAAAAAATAAAAAGACCAACGCTGAGGAGAAAGGTAACTTCATTTTGCTTCCCATTTCTTTAGCCCTGCTCTTTGCTGACCTTTAACCCTGTTTGCTTGCTGAAGCCATTCCTCAGATTCTGCTTGTTGCAGAAGAAATCTCAGTGTCTCTACATATTTATATGGGGTTAATAACTTTTTTTGGGGAGGTCATGCAAACTTTTGTAACATGTCAGCAACCCGCATTCCTAGTTGCATGCTACACAGTAAGAATTGAGCTGCATATTTTTTTTGCGTGCAAATTCCTTGATTCGTGGGGTTTTGTAGGCAGTATTATTTTCTATTTCTGTTTTTATTTTTTAATTGATTTGCAAAAAGTTAAAACTTTGATTTACTCCTATAGAATTTTACATACCTAAGAAATTTACAAGATTATATATATATATATATATATATATATATATATATATATATATATATATATATATATATATATTTCCTGCAGAACGATTTTTGGTAGCTGTTTGTGACAATGTATATCTTTGTATAGTCGTCATCATCCACTTTTCAAATGGTACACGCATAGAATTAACTAAACTTTCTAAAAGTTATGTTACTTTGAATTTGCATTACTTATCTTGCGCTGACCCTGACTTACAGTGTGTATTATACTCCAGAGCAGCATTTACAATTCTGCAGACTTCAGAGCTGAAATTGTCCGACATTCCTCACTTATTGAACCTCTGAACAGAGCTTTCTTTCCTGACTGTCACCTTTTACATTGTACAATAAATTGATGCAGAAATTATAAAGCTGTTTCTGTCGACAACCATGCCTGAAGCTACAGTACGTGGAACAAACACACAGTCAGTACAAGATAAGTTATGTTTGTTCTATAAATTGATGCTCAAAGGTAGATGTTACTGATGAGCATGGGATAAGGTGTTATCCGAGCATACTCGGGTGCTAACCGAGTGACTTTGACGTGCTCGAAAAATATGTTCCAGTCCCCGCGTCTATATCTGTGAACCCGGTGTTAAATCGGAAACATTTTTTTTTACTACTACTGTTTCTATATAAAACGACATAAAATGGTTTTTTGTTTTTTGTAACCTCCCACCCCTTCACAATAATAAAATATTTTTTCAAAATTTTAAGAAAAAAATTATCCCAAGCACTAACCCATAAAGGAGAAAATATCTATGTGCTTAAATGTCGGCACATAAACCCTAAAACGTGTCATGAAAATTGCACAAGAATGATGATGCATGTGTTGTGTCAATTTTTTTTTTCAGGGGTAATGTGACCAAAAACTCACACAAAACACTTGTATAAATTTTTTGTCATTTTCTTTAGCAGCCAGAAAAAAATGTTGCAAAAACTTTTGTTTTGAGCTGGCATAGAATTCTGCAATAATTTAGATCACTTTCTGGCGTAGTTTATGGTGTTGAGCAGTGACTAAAGCTGAGCCAACCCGAATTGTAAAGTTTGAGTTTCGTACTGGACGGTGCTGATCTCCGAACACAAACTTCTCCTGGAAGTCCATTTTAGTGTTCGAATTTCCGGAAAGAGAATGCCGAAATTCGGCGATTAAAGTTCTGGTACCCGAACCAAACTTTGGACTAAAGTTTGCATGAACCCGAGCTTCCCTCATCTTTAACCGTGACCGTGGAAAAAATATATATATATATGTTTTTTATATATAAAATAAAAAAAAAATAAAAATATGTATATATATATATATATATATATATATATATATATATATATATATATATATAATAAAATTAAAAGAAATATGTATATTATGAAGTAAAACAAATATATATATATACACTCATATATTTATATTATAAAGTAAAATAAAAAAAATATAATATATATATTTGTTTTATTTCTTATTTTACTTTATATCATAAATACTGTATATGAATGGATATATATATATATATATATATATATATATATATATATATTTATTTTTTTTACTTCATTATATATATATATTTTTTATTTTTTTTTAAATTTTATAATATATATATTTTAGTTTATAATCTATATATATATATATATATATATATATATATATATATATATATATACATCATTTTATTATATATATATATATATATATATATTTATATATATTGCAAAAGAAAGAGTTTTTCAACTTTTTATTAATAGGGTTAAACACATTTATTTATGTAGCAAGCCAAAATATACCCAAACCGTGACAATATACACCATCGAAACATTGCAGCCCCCAAAGCCGCGATTTACATTTTGTGAATTAATGCATTTATTAATTGACCACGCTGGATGTCTTCACAAAGGCTACAGATCGCTTTACTGAAATAAATATCATGGAAGGCCAAGAATCAACTATAACGTGAAGTTAATATTTACCAATTGTCTTGTATCAGTGTGCAAACAGTGCAACGTGCAATTTTCTAAATCACATCAGTTAAAGGCAGAGCACAGAGAAGTGCTCATATTCACATATTTTATGTAAAAGCCAGGGTAATATGTAAGCTGTACAAGCCGCCCCAGTAAAGCAGTAAATACCACAGAAGCAATGGGATGGAATATAGTGATCTAGAATTAAAATAACTAATTCCGTTGTTGATATACATGATGACTTAAAGTAGGGGGAGCGGATGAGCAGACATTTCTGTTTAGAGCAGTTTTTGCACTGTTCCCATACTGAAGTGATACGTGCAACTTAGTCATAATTCATAAATCTGGTTTAAAATAAATCTGTCACTTATCACAAATATATATATTTTTTACATGGTGTAAACGCCGCTGTCCTCCTGAATCCGGCGATGTTTTTCTTTTTCTCCTACGCCTCTCCGTTCCTGAGATATGGCCTCCTGTTACCAGGTATATAAATCTAGTATTTTATACAAGTGGGCAGGGCCCTCAAATATTTGTGGGTGTTTCCTACAGGACCTCACCCACTTGGTTAAAAAGACACACTGGGAAGAGGAGGCCATATCTCAGGACCGGAGAGGCTCAGGAAGAAAAGAAAAACATCGCCAGATTCAGGAGATCGGCGGCATTTACATCCCGTTAGAAAATACATATTTAACCCCTTAACGACCGCCGATACGCCTTTTAACGGCGGCCGCTAAGGGTACTTAAACCACAGCGCCGTTAATTAACGGCGCTGTGGAAAAAGTGTATAGCGCCCCCCAGAGTCGGATTTTCTCTGGGGTCTCGGTTGCCGAGGGTAGCCGAGACCCCAGAGAACATGATTCGGGGGGTTTTTACCGACCCCCGAGTTGCGATCGCCGGTAATTAACCGTTTACAGGCGGTCGCAACAACAACAAAAAAAACGCGATTTGCCGTTTAATTTCTCTGTCCTCTGATGTGATCGCACATCGGAGGACAGAGAAATGTGGTCCCCGATGGCCCCCAATAGCCCCCCGATACTTACCTACCTCCCCCGGTGCTCCTCGTGGCTCCCGATGGGCGCCGCCATCTTTTTTCTGGGAAAAAATGGCGGGCGCACGCGCAGTACGCCCGCCGCCCGGCACCCGGAAGATCTTTGGGGTCTCGGCTGCCGGGGGTAGCCGAGACCCCAAAGAACATGATCGGGGTCGGTTTGCACCGACCCCTGCTTTGCGATCGCCAGTAATTAACAGTTTACCGGCGACCGCAAAAAAAAAAAAAAAGCGATCAGTTATTTCTCTGTCCTCTGATGTGATCACACATCAGAGGACAGAGAAATAGGGGGATTCGGGGACCCTAACATACTCACCCGGTGTCCCTGGGTCCTCTTTTGTCTTCTCCTGCCAGCCGGCTTTTTCATCATGGCGGGCGCATGCGCAGTGCGCCCGCCATCTGCTGCCATCTGCCGGCCGGCAGGAGAAGACGAGTTGGGGCTAAAATTAGGGTTAGGGTTAGGGTTAGAGTTAGGGTTAGGGTTAGGGTTAGAGTTAGGGTTAGGGTTAGAGTTAGGGTTAGGGTTAGAGTTAGGGTTAGAGTTAGGGTTAGGGTTAGAGTTAGGGTTAGAGTTAGGGTTAGGGTTGGGGCTAAATTTAGGGTTAGGGCTAGGGTTAGGCTACTTTCACACTAGCGTTTTTTGGCTTCCGTCGCAATGCGTCGTTGGAGAAAAAACGCATCCTGCAAAAGTGCTTGCAGGATGCGTTTTTTCTCCATTGGCTTGCATTAGCGACGCATTGCGATGGATTGCCACATGTCGCATCCGTCGTGCGACGGATGCGTCGTGCTTTGGCGGACCGTCGACACAAAAAAAACTACATGTAACTTTTTTGTGCGACGTGTCCGCCATTTCCGACCGCGCATGCGTGGCCGGAACTCCGCCCCCGCCTCCCCGCACCTCACAATGGGGCAGCGGATGCGTTGAAAAAACAGCATCCGCTGCACCCGTTGTGCGGCGCTTACAACGCTAGCGTCGGTACGTCGGTACGTCGGCCCGACACACTGCGATGGGCCGAGTACGACGCTAGTGTGAAAGTAGCCTTAGGCTTCTTTCACACTTGCGTCTGTACGGGGCGGTCGCAATGCGTCGGCCCGACGTACCGACGCACGTTGTGAAAATTGTGCACAACGTGGGCAGCGGATGCAGTTTTTCAACGCATCCGCTGCCCAGTCTATGTCCTGGGGAGGAGGGGGCAGAGTTACGGCCACGCATGCGCGGAAATGGCGGACGCGACGTACAAAAAAAAGGTTACATTGAACTTTTTTTGTGACGACGGGGGCTAAAGTTATGGTTAGGGTTGGGGCTAAAGTTAGGGTTGGGGCTAAAGTTAGGGTTAGAGTTGGGATTAGGGTTAGGGTTTGGATTAGGGTTGGGATTAGTGTTACGTTTGGGATTAGGGTTGGGATTAGGGTTAGGGTTGGGATTAGGGTTAGGGGTGTGTTGGATTTAGGGTTTTGATTAGGGTTATGGTTAGGGTTGAGATTAGGGCTGTTTTGGGGTTAGGGTTGTGATATCGTTAGGGTTGTGATTAGGATTATGGATCGGGTTGAGATTAGGGTTAGGGGTGTGTTGGAGTTAGGGTTGGAGTTATAATTTGGGGGTTTCCACTGTTTAGGTACATCAGGGGGTCTCCAAACACGACAGCCAATTTTGCGCTAAAAAAGTCAAATGGTACTCCCTCCCTTCTGAGCTCTGCCGTGCGCCCAAACAGTGGTTTACCCCCACATATGGGGCATCAGCGCACTCGGGATAAATTGGACAACAACTTTTGGGGTCCAATTTCTCCTGTTACCCTTGTGAAAATAAAAACTTGGGGGCTAAAAATCTTTTTTGTTGGAAAAAAAATATTTTTGTATTTTCACTACTCTGCATTATAAACTTCTGTGAAGCACTTGAGCTTTCAAAGTTCTCACCACATATCTAGATAAGTTCCTTAGGGGGTCTAGTTTCCAAAATTTGGTCACTTGTGGGGGTTTCTACTGTTTAGGTACATCAGGGGCTCTGCAAACGCAACATAACACCCACAGACAATTCTATCAAAGTCTGAATTCCAAAATGGCGCTCCTTCTCTTCCGAGCTCTGCCGTGTGCCAAAACAGTGGTTTACCCCCACATATGGGGTACCAGAATACTCAGGACAAATTGGAGAACAAATATTGGCATCCAATTTCTCTTGTTACCTTTGTGAAAATAAAAATTTGGGGGCTAAAAAAATCTTTTTTGTGGGAAAAAAAATATTTTTTATTTTCACTACTCTGCATTATAAACTTCTGTGAAGCACTTGGGCATTCAAAGTTCTCACCACATATCTAGATAAGTTCCTTGGGGGGTCTATTTTCCAAAATGGGGTCACTTGTTGGGGGTTTCTACTGTTTAGGTACATTAGGGGTCTGCAAACGCAACATAACGCCCGCAGACAATTCTATCAAAGTCTGCATTCCAAAATGGCGCTCCTTCCCTTCCGAGCCCTGCCGTGCGCCCAAACAGTGGTTTACCCCCACATATGGGGTAACAGCATACTCAGGACAATTTGGACAACAACTTTTAGGGTCCAATTTCTCTTGTTACCCTTGTGAAAATAAAAACTTGGGGGCTAAAAAATCTTTATTGTTAAAAAATATATATTTTTTATTTTCACGACTCTGCATTATAAACTTCTGTGATGCACTTGGGCATTCAAAGTTCTCACTACACATCTAGATAAGTTCCATGGGGTGTCTAGTTTCCAAAATGGGGTCACTTTTGGGGGGTTTCTACTGTTTAGGCACATCAGGGGCTCTCCAAACGCGACATGGCGTCCGATCTCAATTCCAGTCAATTTTGCATTGAAAAGTCAAATGGCGCTCCTTTGCTTCCGAGCTCAGCCATGCGCCCAAACAGTGGTTTACCCCCACATATGGGGTGTCGGCGTACTCAAGACAAATTGTACAACAACTTCTGGGGTCCATTTTCTCCTGTTACCCTTGGTAAAATAAAAATTTGGAGGCAAAAAGATCATTTTTGTAGAAAAAATGCGATTTTTTTATTTTCACGGCTCTACGTTATAAACTTCTGTGAAGCACCTGGGGGTTTAAAGTGCTCACCACACATCTAGATAAGTTCCTTAAGGGGTCTAGTTTCCAAAATGGTGTCATATGTGGGGGGTCTCTACTGTTTAGGCACATCAGCGGCTCTCCAAACGTGACATGGCGTCCGATCTCAATTCCAGCCAATTCTACATTGAAAAAGTAAAACGACACTGCTTCTCTTCCAAGCTCTGCGGTGCGCCCAAACAGTGGTTTACCCCCATATATGGGGTATCGACGTACTCAGGAGAAATTGCACAACAACTTTTGTGGTCTAATTTCTCCTGTTACCCTTGTGAAAATAAAAATTTTGGGGCAAAAAGATCATTTTTGTAGAAAAAATGAGATTTTTTATTTTCACGGCTCTACGTTATAAACTTCTGTGAAGCACTTGGGGGTTCAAAGTGCTCACCACACATCTAGATAAGTTCCTTAAGGGGTCTAGTTTCCAAAATGGTATCACTTGTGGGGGGTTTCCACTGTTTAGGCACATCAGGGACTCTCCAAACGCGACATGGCATCCGATCTCAATTCCAGCCAATTCTGCATTGAAAAAGTCAAACGGTGCTCCTTCACTTCCAAGCTCTGCGGTGCGCCCAAACAGTGGTTTACCTCCACATATGGGGTATCGACGTACTCAGGAGAAATTGCACAACAACTTTTGTGGTCTAATTTCTCCTGTTACCCTTGTGAAAATAAGAATTTGTGGGCGAAAAAATCATTTTTGTGAAAACAAATGCGATTTTTTATTTTCACGGCTCTACGTTATAAACTTCTGTGAAGCACTTGGGGGTTCAAAGTGCTCACCACACATCTAGATAAGTTCCTTGGGGGGTCTAGTTTCCAAAATGGTGTCACTTGTGGGGGGTTTCCACTGTTTAGGCACATTAGGGGCTCTCCAAACGCGACATGGCGTCCGATCTCAATTCCAGCCAATTCTGCATTGAAACAGTCAAACGGTGCTCCTTCACTTCCAAGCTCTGCGGTGCGCCCAAACAGTGGTTTACCTCCACATATGGGGTATCGGCGTACTCAGGAAAAATTGCACAACAAAATTTGTGGTTAAATTTCTGTTTTTACACTTGTGAAAATTAAAAAAAATGGTTCTGAAGTAAAATGTTTGCAAAAAAAAGTTAAATGTTCATTTTTTTCTTCCACATTGTTTTAGTTCCTGTGAAGTACGTAAAGGGTTAATAAACTTCTTGAATGTGGTTTTGAGCAGCTTGAGGGGTGTAGTTTTTAGAATGGTGTCACACTTGGTTATTTTCTATCATATAGACCCCTCAAAATCACTTCAAAGGTGATGTGGTCCCTAAAAAAAAACATGGTGTTGTAAAAATGAGAAATTGCTGGTCAACTTTTAACCCTTATAACTCCCTAACAAAAAAAAAAAATTGTTTCCAAAATTGTGCTGATGTAAAGTAGACATGTGAGAAATGTTATTTATTAACTATTTTTTGTGACATATCTCTCTGATTTAAGGGCATAAAAATACAAAGTTTGAAAATTGCAAAATTTTAAAAATTTTCGCCATATTTCCATTTTTTTCATAAATAATTGCAAGTAATATCGAAGAAATGTTACCACTAACTTGAAGTACAACATGTCACGAAAAAACAATCTCAGAATCAGCGGGATCCAATAAAGCGTTCCAGAGTTATAACCTCTTAAAGTGACACTGGTCAGAATTGTAAAAATTGGCTCGGTCATTAAGTACCAAATTGGCTCTGTCACTAAGGGGTTAAAGCAAGTCTTCTTTAGACTTGATATACCTACCTACTGTAACATTCCCATATCACCAGCTTTTTAAAAGTTGGAAGAGGAGTGTAAAATTGAAAAAAGTTGCACATTTATGAGCAAAAATGATAAGCAAAAGAGGTGTGACATATTGACGGGATGAAAACGAGTGCAAAAGCCTTGATAAGTAAAAAGAAAACAAAGCTTGTGTGTAAATTTTACAGTTATTGTCTCTTCGGAGAAGAAAAGGACTAGAACTCTAGCACCATCTATAGGAAGTAGCCAAGTCAATATCAATCTTGTCACATGACTTAGGATAAACACCAAAAATAAAATCTTAATTTGCAGACACTGTGTTTCGGGGGTACTGCCCCTCAGTGCAAAGTGTGAGATCTGGATTGGCTGGATGAGAGGAGTCTGACCGGATCCAAGGAGTAACAAGGCTCGTTAGTTGATGTTGAGATCCCTACTTCTTATAGGTGGCACTAGAGTCAGGGCCGTATTTGCCACTAGGCACGTGAGGGCACGTGCCTAGGGCGGGGACAATGCAGGGGGCGGCACCTGAGCAAGGTTTTTTTTGTTTTTTTTTTAAAGCTGGGACGCCCCCCCGCCCCCCCTGGCCGCCCGCCTCCCACCCACCCTCCTTGAAGACGATACTCACCCTGCTCCAGCGATGCCTGGTCTCGGCGTCTGGAGCCTGTCCTGAATGAGCGGGGAATATGAGCCATGCATACAGGGGGTGAATATGAGCCATGCATACAGGAGGGGGGTGAATATGAGCCATGCATACAGGGGGGGGAATATGAGCCATGCATATGGGGGGGTGAATATGAGTCATGCATACGGGGGGGGGTGAATATGAGCCATGCATACAGGAGGGGGGTGAATGAATATGAGCCATGCATACAGGGGGTAAATATGAGCCATGCATACAGGGGGGGGGGAATATGAGCCATGCATACAGTGGGGGAATGAGCCATGCATACAGGGGGGTGAATATGAGCCATGCATACAGGGGGTGAATATGAGCCATGCATACAGGGGGGGGGGATATGAGCCATGCATACAGGGGGGGAATATGAGCCATGCATACAGGGGGGGGGGAATATGAGCCATGCATACAGGGGGGGGGAATATGAGCCATGCATACAGGGGGGTCATTATACAGTATGGAGAACTGTGTGTGGCCATTATACAGTATTGAGCATCATGTGTGGCCATTATACAGTATTGAGCATCATGTGTGGCCGTTATACAGTATGGAGCATCATGTGTGGCCGTTACAGTATGGAGCATCATGTGTGGCCATAATACAGTATTGAGCATCATGTGCGGTCATTATACAGTATTGAGCATCATGTGTGGCCATAATACAGTATGTAGCATCATGTGTGGCCGTTATAGAGTATGGAGCATCATGTGTGGCCAATGGCCATTATACAGTATGGAGCATCATGTGTGGCCATTATACAGTATTGAGCATCATGTGTGGCCATTATACAGGATGGAGCATCATGTGTGGCCATTATACAGTATGGAGCATCATGTGTGGCCATTATACAGTATGGAGCACTGTGGCCATATTTTTTCGTTTATAATTATTGTATACTAGATTGTGGCCTGATTCTAACGCATCGGGTATTCTAGAATATGCATGTCCCCGTAGTATATGGACAATGATGATTCCAGAATTCGCGGCAGACTGTGCCCGTCGCTGATTGGTCGAGGCAACCTTTATGACATCATCGTCGCCATGGCAACCATTATGACATCTACGTCGATACTGTGCCCGTCGCTGATTGGTCGAGGCCCAGGCGGCCTCGACCAATCAGAGACGCGGGATTTCCAGGACAGACAGAAAAACCCTTAGACAATTATATATATAGATAAAACAGTGTGATCAGCAGTGCTAAATGGCTGTGGTTGGGACGTGGATATGGGTGTGACTAGTTGTATAATGGGTGTGGTCAGAGGCGTGGCCTAAAATTTGCCGCGGCGCACTACATGCACCGCAAACTTTATACCTCCTTCCATTCTTCAAAAGTTGGGAGGTATGGTACCGCATTTGCCAGATCTTGGCAAGTGCCGCAAATCCCATAGGGAATGAATGAGGCCGAACGCAGTGTTGCTGTAAGTGATCGGTTACGCGGCAGATGCAGAAAAACTGCCGGATCTGCTGCAAAAGGTGACTTTCACATCAGCGATTCTTGCCAAAGTCACTGCCGATAGTGTCATACTCACCAAAGGGGGAGGCAGCGCTAAAAGTGCCTAGGGCAGCAGAAACTCTAAATACGGCCCTGACTAGAGTTCTACTCCTTCCTCTCAGAAGGGACAATTTTGCTTAATTCCCAGAGGAGCATTGTGGCCTAAAAGTCTCCTCACCTCGGTATGTCTGACTTGACGTGTCACTCTTTGCAAGGAGGAATGTTACCCCTTGGATCCCAGTTTTACAGTTACAAATTGTGATGCCCCCTGGTGAGCAGAAAAAGTTGCTAGTAGTGCTCCGATCCTTTTTGATTGGCATAGATAACAGCAAGAAACGATGTATAAGCGGATACAAAAGGAGGAACGAAGCTACTGAGCATGTGTGACCACCAGCACTGGATATATATAAGGAGGAACCAAGCTACTGAGCATGTGTGACCACCAGAACTGGATATATAAGGAGGAACCAAGCTACTGAGCATGTGTGACCACCAGCACTGGACATATAAGGAGGAACCAAACTACTGAGCATGTGTGACCACCAGCACTGGACATATAAGGAGGAACCAAGCTACTGAGCATGTGTGACCACCAGCACTGGACATATAAGGAGGAACCAAGCTACTGAGCATGTGTGACCACTAGCACTCGATATATAAGGAGGAACCAAGCTAATGAGCATGTGTGACCACCAACGCTGGATATATAAGAAGGAACCAAGCTACTGAGCATGTGTGACCACCAGCACTGGATATACAAGGAGGAACCAAGCTACTGAGCATGTGTGACCACCAGCACTGGACATATAAGGAGGAACCAAGCTACTGAGCATGTGTGACCACCAGCACTGGACATATAAGCAGGAACCAAGCTACTGAGCATGTGTGACCACCAGCACTGGATATATAAGGAGGAACCAAGCTACTGAGCATGTGTGACCACTAGCACTGGATATATAAGGAGGAACCAAGCTAATGAGCATGTGTGACCACCAACGCTGGATATATAAGAAGGAACCAAGCTACTGAGCATGTGTGACCACCAGCACTGGATATATAAGGAGGAACCAAGCTACTGAGCATGTGTGACCACCAGCACTGGACATATAAGGAGGAACCAAGCTACTGAGCATCTGTGACCACCAGCACTGGACACATAAGGAGGAACCAAGCTACTGAGCATGTGTGACCACCAGCACTGGGGTTATAAGGAGGAACCAAGCTACTGAGCATGTGTGACCACCAGCACTGGATATATAAGGAGGAACCGAGCTACTGAGCATGTGAGACCACCAGCACTGGATATATAAGGGGGAACCAAGCTACTGAGCATATGTGACCACCAGCACTGGATATATAAGGAGGAACCAAGCTACTGAGCATGTGCGACCACCAGCACTGGATATATAAGGGGGAACCAAGCTACTGAGCATGTGCGACCACCAGCACTGGATATATAAGGGGGAACCAAGCTACTGAGCATGTGCGACCACCAGCACTGGATATATAAGGAGGAACCAAGCTACTGAGCATGTGTGACCACCAGCACTGGATATATAAGGAAGAACCAAGCTACTGAGCATGTGTGACCACCAGCACTGGATATATAAGGAGGAACCAAGCTACTGAGCATGTGCGACCACCAGCACTGGATATATAAGGAGGAACCAAGCTACTGAGCATATGCGACCACCAGCACTGGATATATAAGGAGGAACCAAGCTACTGAGCATGTGCGACCACCAGCACTGGATATATAAGGAGGAACCAAGCTACTGAGCATGTGTGACCACTAGCACTGGATATATAAGGAGGAACCAAGCTACTGAGCATGTGTAACCACCAGCACTGGATATATAAGGAGGAACCAAGCTACTGAGCATGTGCGACCACCAGCACTGTATGCATAAGGTGGACATTCTAAGGGGAAATCAATATTTGGTATTGCTTTGTTCATAAATGTCCGATCTGTGAAAATATAAAATAAATTAATCCAATCGGTAAACTGTGTAGTGAAAAATAAAAACAAAACGCCAGAATTGTAATTTTTCGGCAGCTGCAAGAACATAAACAAATGTAATACAAGGTGATCAAAACATTGTTCCATTGTAATATCAATAAAAACATTGGCATGAGCTGCAAAAAACAAGCCCTAACACAGTTCCATAACCCAAACATGGCGAGTAATTTTTAGTTTTTTTTTTACAAATTTCTATATTATTTTTCACCACTTTTAAATAAAAGAAAAACTATACGTTTGGTATCGGCGTACTCATACTGACCCTGAGAATAATATTGTCAAGTCATTTTTACCCTGAAATGAACGCTGTAATTAAAGAATCCAAAAATAACAATTGCGGAATTGTGCTTTATTTTGCTTGGAATTTTTTATTTCCCGCTTTCCAGTGTATGACATGATAAAATAGATGGTGTCGTTCAAAAGTACAACTCGTTCTGTAAAAAACAAGTTTTAATGGTATATATGTTCTGCTCGGAATTACCTCTAATTGCACCAATTAATTTAGAGAGTGACTTTTTAAAAATATAGAATTCTTGGCCATATTTAAAGGGGCTCCATCTTTTTTTTCTTTATAGCATTGTTTTAAAAGGACAATCACTTCTTTCAACCAAAAATGTTAAAAAGTTGACATGTCCCTCCCCACCCCCTCTTTATTTCTGGCATCACCAAACAATAAAATGACCGGAATACATTTTTGGTGATATCATACCTTTAGAACACAACATTCCAAAGACTGAAGCCCAACATTCCAATGAGTTTGGTGATTTTCACAGAGCTTCTGAGCGGCCCTTACCCCCTGCAATAAAGCTTCTGATGCTTCTGCATCTACTGCTTAGTTAAAGAAATGCATCCCATCATTTTATATATTCTCTTACATTACTTTAATATATATAGCCTATAGATTTTTAAAGGAAGATGGACACAGTAAATGTTCTCACTTCACAACTTTTTACACATCTTGGAGGCTGTGGGGTTAATCATGGTCCTGCTTATTTCCCTGAGGGTTAAGATAGCCATACACATCAGATTAATTGGATAATCAATAGATGTTGGGGAAAGAAGGATTGGGCAGTTGGATTTCAACATGTCCGATCCTCTCTTCTCTCATGGGAGATAAGTGAAGGGGTCTAGTGGTGGCTTTTTATCCCCATTTTCCTGTTGAGAACACGTTTGCTCAGCCAAGCTAAGCATGCATGTACTGTATATAGCAGGGTTCCGCTAATAGTTATCGAATGCGTATGACCAACATTACTGGTTAATACTTAGTATTCCTGATAGTCTAGGGGGAAAGGAGTTAACTCTTACAACTATGTAACACTATGTGAATGTTATAACAATGCATTTCTTTTTATAATATGGAGGATAGTAAAATAAAAAGTTAATATTGGAGGTGGTAGTGATGGCAGGAAACTGTTCTTAAAGGGGTTGTCTGGGACTTTAGCATTAGCATATCTTTTTTCTTTTTTTTTAATTAAGAATTTTAACAAACCACAGTAACGATACATAAAGTATTAGCAAAAACATATGATTAAAGGAGCTGTAGGATGGGCAAATATATAAAGGGGTGGGAAAGAGAGAAGGATGGAGAGTAGGGAAGGTGGGCCCTAGGGACGAGACTTGTCGAGTCTCATGATTACTAGGTGCTTCCTGGAGAATCGGAGGTGACAGATGTTTTTAGGCGAAGTGGTGGTGTGGCAAAGGGGGTATGATTAGCATATTCCACCCATGGGAGCCAAACTTTCTTAAAATTATGGACTTTATCTGTGAGTATGGCTGATAATTTTTTGTTAATCATGAGAGGTGTCTTTTGACCTCCAACAGCTCTAGATCTGATTTTTTCCAAACTATGGTTTGTTTAGCCGCTAAAATATAAATGAGAGGAGTACTTGGGAGTGGTTGCGGAAATTAGTGACATGTTTATTAAGTAAAGCTTCCCTGGGGGTGCTTTTCAAGTTGTCAGTGACAGAAATAATTAAGAAGTATACTCTAATCCAGAGTCTTCAAACTATGGGACATAACCACCATATGTGGTACATTTCGCCAGTGGAATTACAGCCACTAAAACAGCTGGGAGAGTGGATGGGGACTGCTTTGGCCACTGTAGCTGGGATCCGGTACCATCTGGTCAGCACCTTATAATTAATTTCCAACATTAATGTATTTGGTATCCCTCCTGAAGATGAGGACCAAATTTGGGACCATTCTGAGTCAATCAAAGTGGATCCAATGTCAGTTTCCCAACCGGAGGTATAAGTTAAATTATGTCTAAGTGAGGTGCAATTTATATGGGATCCAGATGGTGAAATGGTGCCATTAGCGTGAGGGTTTTGATGTTATCTTTGCTCAAATGGTGTGAACGTGTAAGATGGGGCAGAGTTCCTTAGCAGTGGGGCGATGAATCGAGCGGAGGTGCGCTCATCTATTTCCATCTTTCCTTTAAGCAATGAATGGAACGCAGGTGCGCTCACTTATCCCCATCATTCCTATCAGCAATGAATGGAGTGGAGGTGCACTCATTTATTCCTATAAGCAATGAATGGAGTGGAGGTGTACTCACTTATCCCCATAATTCTTATAAATAATGCATGGAGCGGAGGTATGCTCACTTATCCCCATCATTCCTATAAGCAATGAATGGAGCAGATGTGTACTCACTTATCCCCATAATTCTTATAAATAATGCATGGAGCGGAGGTATGCTCACTTATCCCCATCATTCCTATAAGCAATGAATGGAGCGGGGGGGTGTTCACTTACTGTATCTCTATCATTTCTGTAAGCAATGAATGGAGTGGAGGTGTACTCACTTATCCACATAATTCTTATAAATAATGAATGGAGCGAAGGTGTGCTCCCTTATCTCTATCATTCTATAAGCACTGAATGAAGCGGAGGTGCTCACTTATCTCTATCATTCCTATAAGCAATGAAAGGATTGGAGGTGTGATCATTTATCCCCATCATTCCTATAAGCAATGAAAGGAGTGGAGGTGTGCTCTGTTATCCCCCTTTCATGTTACTATCCCATTACTGAAATATACAGTACAGACCAAAAGTTTGGACACACCTTCTCATTTAAAGATTTTTCTGTATTTTCATGACTGAAAATTGTACATTCACACTGAAGGCATCAAAACTATGAATTAACACATGTGGAATTATATACTTAACAAAAAAGTGTGAAACAACTGAAATTATGTCTTATATTCTAGGTTCTTCAAAGTAGCCACCTTTTGCTTTGATGACTGCTTTGCACACTCTTGGCATTCTCTTGATTAGCTTCAAGAGGTAGTCACCGGGAATGATTTTCACTTCACAGGTGTGCCCTGTCAGGTTTAATAAGTGGGATTTCTTGCCTTATAAATGGGGTTGGGACCATCAGTTGTGTTGTGCAGAAGTCTGGTGGATACACATCTGATAGTCCTACTGAATAGACTGTTAGAATTTGTATTATGGCAAGAAAAAAGCAGCTAAGTAAAGAAAAACGAGTGGCCATCATTACTTTAAGAAATGAAGGTCGGTCAGTCCGAAAAATTGTGCAAACTTTGAAAGTGTCCCCAAGTGCAGTGGCAAAAACCATCATGCGCTACAAAGAAACTGGCTCACATGAGGACCGCCCCAGGAAAGGAAGACCAAGAGTCATCTCTGCTTCTGAGGATAAGTTTATCTGAGTCACCAGCCTAAGAAATCGCAGGATAACAGCAGCTCAGATTAGAGACCAGGTCAATGCCACACAGAGTTCTAGCAGCAGACACATCTCTACAACAACTGCTAAGAGGAGACTTTGTGCAGCAGACCTTCATGTTAAATAGCTGCAAGGAAACCACTGCTAAGGACAGGCAACAAGCTGAAGAGACTTGTTTGGGCTAAAGAACACAAGGAATGCACATTAGACCAGTGGAAATCCGTGCTTTGGTCTGATGAGTCCAAATTTGAGATGTTTGATTCCAGCCACCGTGTATTCAAAATTGAAGGCATACTGAACTAGCATGGCTACCACAGCATCTTGCAGCGGCATGCTATTCCATCCGGTTTGCGTTTAGTTGGACCATCATTTATTTTTCAACAGGACAATGACCCCAAACACACCTCCAGGCTGTGCAAGGGCTATTTGACCAAGAAGGAGAGTGATGGGGTGCTACGCCAGATGAGCTGGCCTCCACAGTCACCAGACCTGAATCCAATCGAGATGGTTTGGGGTGAGCTGGACCGCAGAGTGAAGGCAAAAGGGCCAACAAGTGCTAAGCATCTCTGGGAACTCCTTCAAGATTGTTGAAAGACCATTCCCGGTGACTACCTCTTGAAGTTTATCAAGAGAATGCCAAGAGTGTGTAAAACAGTCATCAAAGCAAAACATGGCTACTTTGAAGAACCTAGAATATAAGACATATTTTGAGTTGTTTCACACTTTTTTGTTAAGTATATAATTCCACATGTGTTAATTCATAGTTTTGATGCCTTCAGTGTGAATGTACAATTTCTATACTCATGAAAATACAGAAAAATCTTTAAATGAGAAGGTGTGTCCAAACTTTTGGTCTGTACTGTATGCCTCCATGTTTCTTAGCAGTAATGCAAACTGTAATAAAAACCAATATTTATTTTGCACGGTCAATGAACGCATCATTGAAGTTGTGAGCTTTTTTTGCAACTGAAGTGCTCGATCCATTCAGGAATGTGATGTTTACCGCAGAGTTACTGTCTTCGCCTTTTTTATCCCAGAAAAGTAATGGATACGCCAATGTTTGTGTTGTCTGATGAAGGTTGAGGATCCATTATCTTGTCTCCTCTACCTATGGACAGCTGTGCAGCCTTAACCCCCCACTCCTCACACAGCCAAACAAACATTTCAATATTTGTCTAGAGACTGAGAAATGCAGGTTGTCGATTGGTCGTGGATATCACATGTGCATTGCGATCGCTGGCAACAATGGTATAGTTTTCTGAAACTTTTTTTTTTCCGTGAGGGATTGACCAGATGCAAGGCAACATGTATGATCCATAGAGATAAAAGATGATTTATATTCCTGGTATGTTTCTGAAAATCAACCATCATATAAACCCGATATATAACATATATATAAAATACTATGGGGTTCTAAGAGGAAATGCACATATTGGAAATGCTGGCGATTTTACTTGAATTTTTTAAAAATATTTATTTGTAATATTGACTATTTTTGCAAATTTTCCCCAATTATTTCAATAGTTTAGTCAAAATCCACAATCAAATTATTTTGGTTTCTGCAACTTTGGGTAAAACTGCGGTTAAAAAAAATCAGGAAAAAGTTGTTACGGTATTGGTCAAGGCAGTTTATTATTATTATTATTATTATTATTATTATTATTATTACTTTAGAGCAAATCAACTATTTTCCACAAGTTAATATTTAAAAGGGTTTCCTGCTTTTGGCGACAGTTTTCTTTCTAACTTTTTTGCAATTGAATTTCTTTAAAACGTTTTCACCATTTGCCTCCTATAATCTCTGTGTTGCACTATTGCTGGCTGCATACTGAGTTAACTGAGAATTTGTCAGTGAGCTCTTTCTGAATTGGTGTTTGGAACTAATGTTTTTTTAGCTGTGTTATGAGGACGGACACGGAATCAAAGACTCTGTAAAAGCAAAACCGCGTACCTTTTCTTTTAATGAAACTCAACTGCAAAAATTTGAACCCAAATATGGACAACCTCTTTTTAAAGTAAACTTCTCACTTTCCATAAATATGTAATTTTTTAACCTGGTGTGAATGCCGCTTTTGTCCTGAATCTGATGATGTTTTTCTTTTCTTCCTGTGCCTCGCCGTTCCTGAGATATGGCCACCTGTTTCCAATATGTAAATCTAATATTTTAACAAAATGGGCGTGTCCTTCATGAATACAGAGAAGAGTCACGAACCATGTCCACTTGGCTAACAAGACTGGATTTCTGTGCAAGGAAGAAGGGGTCATATCTCTGGAATGGAAAGGCGCAGGAAGAAAAGAAAAACCGCGCCGGATTCAGGAGAACAGCGGCATTTACACCAGATAAAAAACTATCTCTTATCAAACCCGAATACTGTACATGGGTGCTTATCCCAAACGTGGGACCCACATATACTATTTATACCATGATGACTGTTTGTAACATAGAAACAATAGCTTTCAATTCCTAGATGATTCATGCTTATGGCCAAGACTAATTCAAGTCAAATCCAGATATTTTTCACCGTAGTTAGTTACGCTTTTTTCACGCTAGGTGGCAGTGTTATAGAACATAATCCTATTTTTGAAATGGATAGCATAGGTGAACACTGGCGCTCCACGTGTCCTATTTTTACTAAACATTTTACAAAGTTTTTGGACCGAAATGTAATCTTGGTTTAAAGGAGCCAGAAATCCAGAGCAGTTGTCACCTCTGTTCCCCACATTAAATAAGATGGGGGGCGACAGTGAGTGCGCATGATTGGAGCGACATTCCCATTACCATTGGTACCAATTCTAAAGCGAGGAGTCAACGGGATGGATGTGCCCAATATATGATGACGAAAAGTAACACAATCGGAGTATTAATTGGCTAACCTTTGCCTCGATATGTTTACCTATAACGTTGACACTTTTCACCTTTCCTAGACGGCCGCACTGCTCACTATCAGTCAGGTGATACTTTGTCTGTCTCTGGTGTTTACGCTCTACGTGGGAGTCGCCAACACTCGTTGCTTGAGGACTCGCTCCCGGGAGATGCTCTGTGGCTCGGAATTGGTGGACATGCTGCAATTCATCTGCGGTAACCGAGGCTTCCATGTCAGTATGTATTTCTTTTAATATGATCTAGATTTATTTTATTCTCGAATCTGGAACCTTAAATTCTTCTGTGACAGCTGGAAGGATACTGAGTCGTGTGATGTGGACGTTGTAGAGCTGTATCAATAGACCTCTCTCCATATATGCTAGATATTTTGTCACGGTAGAGATAGACTTTGCATGTTGGATTACAAACTCCATGGTGTGCTGTCATACGCTATACAAATAGCGGTAATATACAATGCCACCACCATCACACACTGAAAAAATAATATGCCAAACAGTGCCTCACAATACTAAAGAAAATGCCAACATACCGTGCTCAAATAATAAAACCAACATACCGTGCTCGAATAATAAAACCAACATACAGTGCTCGAATAATAAAACCAACACACAGTGCTCAAATAATAAAACCAACATACCGTGCTCTAATAATAAAACCAACATACAGTACTCAAATAATAAAACCAACATACAGTGCTCGAATAATAAAACCAACATACAGTGCTCGAATAATAAAACCAACATACAGTGCTCAAATAATAAAACCAACATACCGTGATCGAATAATAAAACCAACATACAGTGCTCAAATAATAAAACCAACATACAGTACTCAAATAATAAAACCAACATACCGTGCTCTAATAATAAAACCAACATACAGTACTCAAATAATAAAACCAACATACAGTGCTCTAATAATAAAACCAACATACAGTGCTCGAATAATAAAACCAACCTACAGTGCTCGCATAATAATACCAACACACGGTGCTCAAATAATAAAACAATCATACAGTGCTCAAATAATAAAACCAACACACAGTACTCAAATAATAAAACCAACATACAGTGCTCGAATAATAATACCAACACACGGTGCTCAAATAATAAAACCAACATACAGTGCTCGAATAATAATACCAACACACGGTGCTCAAATAATAAAACCAGCATACAGTACTCAAATAATAAAACCAACACACAGTACTCAAATAATAAAACCAACATACAGTGCTCGAATAATACCAACACACGGTGCTCAAATAATAAAACCAACATACAGTGCTCGAATAATAATACCAACATACAGTACTCAAATAATAAAACAATCATACAGTGCTCAAATAATAAAACCAACATACAGTGCTCGAATAATAAAACCAACATACAGTGCTCGAATAATAAAACCAAGATACAGTGCTCAAATAATAAAACCAACATACAGTGCTCAAATAATAAAATCAACATACAGTACTCAAGTAATACCAACACACGGTGCTTAAATAACACGAACATACAGTATTCAAGTAATAAAACAAACTAGTGCTCAAATTATAAAGCCATACAGTAGTCAAATAATTCCACCCAGAGGCCTAGCTAGGGTTTTGGTTCGGGGGGGGGGGCGAAGCTTCTGAGTGGGCCCATAACCAGGTAACCTTGATTACAGCTGGGCGACGCGCCCTAATAGTGGAGGAGAACCTCAGCAGATGACCGCGCTGTTACTGAAGATAATCTCTATATAAAGACCAACATGGATATTACCGCCATATGGTCAGTGGTAGATACCAGCCCTACAGAACATATAAGTGATCACAGCACAGTTACAGATAATGTCTTACTGCTGATGTTCTCTGATGGAATCGTTCATTTTTCCCGTCTTTTCCATCTGGCCCAGACCGACATGACAACTTCTTCCAGCCGGAACTCGCCTGCAGAGAATACAACAAAGACACATTTCACTTCTCATAGTCCAGCCCCATCACCATCTATTCCCAACCTGCACAAACTCCTCATCCTGCTGATACCCCAATACTGAGCCGCTGCTGCCGTATGTGTCCCTATTACTGCCCCTGATACCCCAATACTGAGCCGCTGCTGCCGTATGTGTCCCTATTACTGCCCCTGATACCCCAGTACTGAGCCGCTGCTGCCGTATGTGTCCCTATTACTGCACCTGATACCCCAATACTGGGCCCTGCTGCTGTATGTGACCCTATTACTGCCCCTGATACCCCAATACTGAGCCGCTGCTGCCGTATGTGTCCCTATTACTGCACCTGATGCCCCAATACTGAGCCGCTGCTGCTGTATGTGTCCCTAGTACTGCACCTGATGCCCAATACTGAGCCGCTGCTGACGTATGTGTCCCTATTACTGCCCCTGATGCCCCAATACTGAGCCGCTGCTGCCGTATGTGTCCCTACTACTGCACCTGATTCCCCAATGCTGAGCTGCTGCCATATGTGTCCCTATTACTGCACCTGCTACCCCAATACTGAGCTGCTGCTGCCATATGTGTCCCCATTACTGCACCTGATACCCCAGTACTGAGCCGCTGCTGCCGTATGTGTCCCTATTACTGCACCTGATACCCCAATACTGGGCCCTGCTGCTGTAGGTGACCCTATTACTGCCCCTGATACCCCAATACTGAGCCGCTGCTGCCGTATGTGTCCCTATTACTGCACCTGATGCCCCAATACTGAGCCGCTGCTGCCGTATGTGTCCCTATTACTGCCCCTGATACCCCAATACTGAGCCGCTGCTGCCGTATGTGTCCCTACTACTGCACCTGATTCCCCAATGCTGAGCTGCTGCCATATGTGTCCCTATTACTGCACCTGCTACCCCAATACTGAGCTGCTGCTGCCGTATGTGTCCCCATTACTGCACCTGATACCCCAATACTGAGCCGCTGCTGCCGTATGTGTCCCTATTACTGCACCTGATACCCCAATACTGAGCCGCTGCTGTCGTATGTGTCCCTATTACTGCACCTGCTGTGTGGTTCTCTGTGCCATCTAAATTCTAAAGCACTCCTCTATAATATAGTAATTCCGGGAGCAAGTGCCCTAGAAAACACATTTTACCCCCTAGAAAGTAATATTGTCCTGTGTGCCCCTTTAATAGTCACAGTAACCTGAGTTCCCCTATAACAATAAGTGTCCACTTCACATTGACTAATGTCCTGAGTCTCCTCCCCAACAGCTCCTCTATACACAGCATGATGCTCTCTTATACACAGTATAATGCACCCACACAGTATGATACTCTCTTATACACAGTATACTGACCCCTTATTAGCCTCCAAACTGTTTGATGGCTCCAGCACTGTGTGATGGCCGCTTCACTGTAATTCCCACACTGTTCGATGGCCCCCTCACTGTAATCCCCACACTGTACGATGGCCCACTAGATGGCCTCCATATAGTATAATGCACCAGATAGTCCTCAATATAGTATAATGCACTCCCCATAGGCAGACTCTGTAGCACAAGACAGCATCCCCATAGGCAGACCCTGTAGTATAAGACAGCACCCCATAGGCAGACCCAGTAGTATAAGGCAGCACCCCATAGGCAGACCCTGTATTATAAGGCAGCACCCCATAGGCAGACCCTGTAGTATAAGGCAGCACCCCATAGGCAGACCCTGTAGTATAAAGCAGCACCCCATAGGCAGACCCTGTAGTATAGGACAGCACCCCATAGGCAGACCCTGTAGTATAAGGCAGCACCCCATAGGCAGACCCTGTAGTATAAGGCAGCACCCCATAGGCAGACCCTGTAGTATAAGGCAGCACCCCATAGGCAAACCCTGTAGTACTGTATAAGGCAGCACGCCATAGGCAGACTCCATAGTATAAGGCAGCTCCCCATAGGCAGACCCCATAGTATAAGGCAGCACCCCATAGCCAGATCCTGTAGTATAAGGCAGCACCCCATAGGCAGACCCTGTAGTATAAGGCAGCAACCCCATAGGCAGACCCTGTAGTATAATGCAGCACCCCATAGGCAGACCCTGTAGTATAAGGCAGCACCCCATAGGCAGATCCCGTAGTATAAGGCAGCACCCCATAGGCAGATCCTGTAGTATAAGGCAGCACCCCATAGGCAGATCCTGTAGTATAAGGCAGCTCCCCATAGGCAGATCCTGTAGTATAAGACAGCACCCATAAAAACAATAAATAAATACTCACCTCTCTCCCCATAGGCAGACTCTATAGCACAAGACAGCATCCCCATAGGCAGACCTTCTAGTATAAAACAGCCCCCCATAGGCAGACCCTGTAGTATAAGGCAGCACCCCATAGGCAGACCCTGTATTATAAGGCAGCACCCCATAGGCAGACCCTGTAGTATAAGGCAGCACCCCATAGGCAGACCCTGTAGTATAAGACAGCACCCCATAGGCAGACCCTGTAGTATAAGGCAGCACCCCATAGGCAGACCCTGTAGTATAAGGCAGCACACCATAGGCAGACCCCATAGTATAAGGCAGCACCCCATAGGCAGACCCCATAGTACAAGGCAGCAACCCCATAGGCAGACCCTGTAGTATAATTTCAGCACCCCATACGCAGACCCTGTAGTATAAGGCAACACCCCATAGGCAGAACCTGTAGTATAAGGCAGCACCCCATAGGCAGATCCTGTAGTATAAGGCAGCACCCCATAGGCAGATCCTGTAGTATAAGGCAGCTCCCCATAGGCAGATCCTGTAGTATAAGACATCACCCATAAAAAAACAATAAATAAATACTCACCTCTCTCCCCATAGGCAGACTCTATAGCACAAGACAGCATCCCCATAGGCAGACCCTGTAGTATAAAACAGCACCCCATAGGCAGACCCTGTAGTATAAGGCAGCACCCCATAGGCAGACCCTGTATTATAAGGCAGCACCCCATAGGCAGACCCTGTAGTATAAGGCAGCACCCCATAGGCAGACCCTGTAGTATAAGACAGCACCCCATAGGCAGACTCTGTAGTATAAAGCAGCACCCCATAGGCAGACCCTGTAGTATAAGGCAGCACACCATAGGCAGACCCCATAGTATAAGGCCGCACCCCATAGGCAGACCCCGTAGTATAAGGCAGCACCCCATAGGCAGATCCTGTAGTATAAGGCAGCACCCCATAGGCAGATCATGTAGTATAAGGCAGCCCCCCATAGGCAGATCCTGTAGTATAAGACAGCACCCATAAAAAAATAAATAAATACTCACCTCTCTTCCTCCTTGTTCCAGTGGTGCTCCGAGCTCCCGCTCATCTTCTGACAGCGGGCATCAGGTGGTGACGTCACTGCGTCCACTGTCAGTGTCGGCGTCAGTGACGTCAGGCGCTGACGGGGGTGATGGGAGAAGGAGCGCAGAGCGCTCCTTCCCTCATCAATGTGGTCAGCTGTATCGGCTAAATGCCGATACAGCTGACCTTGCGGTGACAGGCGGGGGACCCACTGCTGGCAACGGGCCCCCCCACCTGCTTAGGGGCCCCATAGTGGATGGGCCCCCTCTGAGCTCCGGGCCTCGGTCGCTCGCACTCTCTGCCCCCCAGTAGCTACGCTACTGATTCCACCATATGGTGCTCAAATAATAAAACCATATGATGCGCATGTAAAACCAACATATAATACTCCAGTAATAGCAATGTACAGCACTTAAATAATACGAACATGTGCTGCTCAAATAATATCATACGGTGTTCAATTAATAAAATAATCCAGTGCTGAAATTATAAAACTATACAGTTGTCAAATAATTCCACCATATGGAGCCCAAATAATAAAAGCTTATAGTGGTCAAATAAAACCAATATGTTTTGAACAAGTAATACCAACACACAGTGCTCAAAAAATAAAACCATATGGTGCTCAAATATTAAACCTATCCAATGCTCAAGGGATAAAAATATACAATGCTCAAATAATACCAACACACAGTTCTAAAATAATAACACTATCCAATGCTCAAATAATAAAAACATACAGTACTCACCAACATATGGTGCTCAAATAATACAATGATCCAATACTCAAAGAATTAAACAATGCAGTTCAACAAATTGAAATGACACCAACATATATATCAGAATAATAGAAAAATGCAACTTTTTTTATGAAATATTCTTTCAATTGGCGAAAAAACAAACACCCCACTATAACAACCCTCGATGTTTGGCCCACGTACACCATCCCACAAGGACGTTTCAACATATATACAACATTTTTACTGTTGTAAGTGAAATATCGTCTTGTGGAAATGTTTGTACTTTGTGAAGGATGTGTTACGTGGTCGCCCCTAATGATTGCCGGGAAGTTTTGACAACTGGAATGTCTTTCTTTTCGGGAAGGCATAAGAACATTTGTTTCGATGTCTGAGGTCCAGCCTCATCCGCATGTATCAGTTGGATCACTGAAGAGTTCCATTACGGAACCTTCCATATTTCTCACCCCTTTGTAAAACATTCCAGTATTTACTTACGTGATGATCACACATTGATTAATGCACCGATCTATTCTCCTTTTTTTATTTTCTTGCTTCCTTCCATCTTCTTTAGTCACACTGCCTATATAATGATCAGTGTTTACAATCCCCTTGAACATAGTGAGTACGGAAAGTATTCAGACCCCTTTAATTTTTCACTCTGTTTCATTGCAGCCATTTGGTAAATTCACAACAGTTCATTTTTTTCTCATTAATGTACACTCTGCATCCCATCTTGACTGGAAAAAAACCTGAAATGTAGTAATTTTTGCAAATTTATTAAAAAAGAAAAACTGAAATATCACATGGTCATAAGTCTTCAGATCCTTTGCTCAGTATTGAGTAGAAGCACCTTTTGAGCCAGTACAGCCATGAGTCTTCTTGGGAATGATGCAACAAGTTCTTCACCCCTGGATTTGGGGATCCTCTGCCATTCTTCCTTGCAGATCCTCTCCAGTTCCGTCAGGTTGGATGGTGAATGTTGGTGGACGGCCATTTTCAGTTCTCTCCAGAGATGCTCAATTGGGTTGGGCCAGTCAAGAATGGTCACAGAGTTGTTCTGAAGCCGCTCCTTTGTTATTTTAGCTGTGTGCTTAGGGTCATTGTCTTGTTGGAAGGTGAACCTTCAGCCAAGTCTGAGGTCCAGAGCACTATGGAAGAGGTTTTCATCCAGGATATCTCTGTACTTGGCCGCATTCATGTTTCCTTTAATGACAACCAGTCGTCCTGTCCCTGCAGCTGAAAGACACCCCCTATAACATGATGTTGCCACCACCATGTTTCACTGTTGGGATTGTATTGGGCAGGTGATGAGCAGTGCCTGGTTATCTCCAGACATACTGCTCAGAATTATCACCAAATAGGTCTATCTTCATCTCATCAGACCAGAGAATCTTATTTCTCATAGTCTGGTAGTCCTTTGTGCGTTTTTTTTAGCAAACTCTGCGGGCTTACATATGTCTTGCACTGAGAAGAGGCTTCCATTGGGCCACTCTGCCATAAAGGCCCGACTGGTGGAGGGCTGCAGTGATAGGTGACTTTGTGGAACTTTCTCCCATCTCCCTACTGCATCTCTGGAGCTCAGCCACAGTGATCTTGGGGTTCTTTTTTACCTCTCTCACCAAGGCTCTTCTCCCAAGATTGCTCAATTTGGCTGGACGGCCAGGTCTAGGAAGACTTCTGGTGGTCCCAAACTTCTAACATTTAAGGATTATGGAGGCCACTGTGCTCTTATGAACCTTGAGTACTGCAGAAATTCTGTAGGAACCTTGGCCAGATCTGTGCCTTGCCACAATTCTGTCTCTGAGCTCCTTGGCCAGTTCCTTTGACCTCATGATTCTCATTTGGTCTGACATGCACTGTGACCTGTGAGGTCTTATATAGACAGGTGTGCGCCTTTCCAAATCAAGTCCTATCAGATTAAGTAAACATAGCTGGACTCCAATGAAGGAGTAGAACCATCTCAAGGAGGATCACAGGGAAAAGGACAGCATGTGACTTAAGCCCCCGTCACACTAAGCGAGGTCGCTAGCGAGATCGCTGCTGAGTCACAAGTTTTGTGATGCAACAGCGACCTCAGTAGCGATCTCGCTATGTTTGACACGTAGCAGCGACCAGGCCCCTGCTGTGAGATCGCTGGTCGTGTCGGAATGGCCTGGACCTTTTTTTGATCGTTGAGGTCCCGCTGGGTAGCACACATCGCTGTGTTTGACACCTTACCAACGACCTCGTTGACGACTCAGACACCTCATCGAGGTCTGAATCGTCATAATAGCTGCCATGTGACAGGGTCACAACGACCAACGACAGGTCGCTACAGGTCGCCGCATCGCTGCTGCATCGTTGGGAAGATCTCACTGTTTGACATCTCACCAGCGACCACATAGCGACGCAGCAACGATCCCTGACAGGTCGTATCGTTGTCGGGATCGCTTTAGCGTCGCTAAGTGTGACGGGGCCTTTACATATGAGTGTCTGAGCAAAGGGTGTGAATACTTATGACCATGTGATATTTCAGTTTTTCTTTTTTTTATTAAATTTACAAAAATTACTACATTTCTGATTTTTTTCAATCAAGATGGGGTGCAGAGTGTACGTTAATGAGAAAAAACAAGAACTTTTTTGAATTTACCAAATGGCTGCAATAAAACAAAGAGGGATACATTTTAAAGGGATCTGAATACTTTCCATACTCACTGTATATCCGAAAGTAAAAAGTATATATTTTCTTCTTTTCTTTTTCTAATAAAGGTTGCGATCAGAAAAAAAAATAATGTTGACATTTTTTTCAAAGTCCATGTAGCACGAACATTTGATTTAGACAATAATTAATAATAATTAATTTTACTATGGTGATTGACTTTAGCCATCATATTTTGATGATACCAAATCCGCTGTAACCTAGTAAATTAACCTTCACAATGCTTCAATATGGATTGGGTCAACATCTTTTCATTGCAGCTAATGTGCATGTGTTATTTTCTGCAACATCAGGAAGTCAGAGTCTATAAAAGCCCCAGTGGCCGGTGTAAAAATTACAAAATTACTATTATTTTTTTTCTAAAGATTGTAATATATATATATTTTTTAAATGCCCAGTTAAAAATAAAAACCTTTAAACAGGTCATTTTCTGATGACCCAATCCCTTGAAAATACCTTTATAGCAGTGTGAGCTTTGGTTTTGTTGACACTAGAGGGCGCTTAGGAGCTTATTGTACCTATTGAGCCTGTATGACAAGCGCACAGTAAGCTCATATGCGCCCTCTAGTGACAGCTGCAGGTTTTAATGGCAAATAACACTTTTTTTCTATAATGTGTTGTGAGATGGTGCAAAGCTTTTCTGCTATAATTACAGAAAGTGTAGAGCTGACCATGCACATAAGGGTCAGGTCACACATCAGGCTTATTTTCATGATTGACACACAAAGGATCCATAGGTCCCCAAGAACCCAGTATATTCCCATACAGCGTCCTTTAGGCATACGATCTAGCCTCTGCGGTGATAATGTCTCTGCTCTATTTTATATCTGCTCTTATGTTCTTGCTTTTCTTAGGTAAACCTGGTTCTGTCCGCAGCAGATCCCGCCCCGGGATAGTGGAGGAGTGCTGCTTCTGCGGATGTAATTTTGCTATACTGGAATCGTACTGTGCCGCTCCAATTTTTAATGCTACTATTAGAGAAGGTTAGTAGAACCTCTTTAATTAAACATCCAATTTTCATTTTTTTATGTATTTATTTTTTGCACTTCATTTTTTTCCTCCTCTTTGTCCAAGAGCCAGAACTTATTTTTTATATATATTTCCATATTTTATTTTTTATTTTTTTGTTGGACGAGTTATAGCTTATTTTTGGGTGTGATTCAAATTTTTTTTATAAAAAAAACCCCCAAAACTGTTTCCTATCACCCATGACAGCACCCTTACAGTATATCATTGGTGTTGTCATGGGTTCCGTAAAAACACATTACCGGTAAGTAATATACTGTACATGTTTTTCTTACATTGTGACTTTTTTTGGTCCCCCCCTTCCTGAGGGACCGTTAAACCTGAGCTTGTATTATTTACAGCAATATATAAGTATTACGGTAGAGACTACAAATACGGATCTTGTATGAAGCCCAGCCTTCATAGGAACACCAATATAGTGGTGACCCATCAGCACCTACGTCACGGGGGGAGCCATGGACCTCTAGAACCTCCTCCGGAATTGCACCAGAGATGGTCACTGGCATAAAAGTGGCCGTATCCAACAGGTCCAGCCAAGGACAACGTAATTTGGAGATGACCTTGGAGTCATCACTTGCCTCAAGGGTCTAGTTCTTAGAATTATTGACAAATAACCTTTTACACAAGCAGATTATCTTTCTTATCCCAAGACCTTTGACTGTATAACAATCCCCACCTTTATAGGGACTCATGGGAATCCTCTCTGGTCGGATTCGGAGCAAGGAACCCCAAGATAGCTCCCGTTGACATGCCCCATCCGTGACATATTTCTGGTTTTGGAATGAATACTGAAAGAGAATGTTTTACCACCAGGAGATATATATTGGCAGCCATATTTCTTTACAAGCTTAGAACTATTCTTCCCATATCAGTCATATACATGCATGCTCAACTCAGGGCATTCCTCGACACGTTACATGATCCTGGCAAAATCAGAGAGTTCAGCAAATGTCATGTAATGTTCATGTGCAGCTTACGTCTCTTTTGATGACTACTATTCCACCCCTACAAAACTAGAATAGACAATATGGGTTATCGGAAAGGTGGTATCCCAGAGTAGCCAGAATGTATATCTATTAGTTGTTGTTACTTTTGGAAAATTTAAAGGGAGTCTTTAAGCACAAAATGACTGTTCAAATCAAACGCATATGATCTGCACCCTTGGTGTGGCCGAGCAGTACAGTGCGCTTGTTTTGCATCCATCTCTGCCCTCCTCTTCTTTGATTGACAGCTCTGGCTTTACAGGAGTGCATGGAGTGCCAAAAGTGCGCCATGAATGCACTGAGCACCATGAGTGAACTGAGTGCTAAGTGTGTACTGGGCACCAAAAAAGTACTGAGCGCCACGAATGCACTGAGCTCAAAGAGTGAGCCACAAGTGCATTGAGAGCAAAGCGTGCGCTATGAGTGCACTGAGCACCAAGTATGCGCTATGAGTGAACTGAGTGCTAAGAGTGCACTGGGCACCAAAAAAGTACTGAGCGCCATGAGTGCACTGAGCTCAAAGCGTGAGCCACAAGTGCATTGAGAGCAAAGCGTGCGCCATGAGTTCACTGAGCACCAAGTATGCGCCATTGACTGCCAAAAGTGCACTGAGCACCAAAAAAGTACTGAGCGTCACAAGTGTGCAAAGAGTGTGCCATGAGTGCACTGAAAGCAAAGAGTTCACCGAGCACCAAAAAAGTAATGAGCGCAGAGTGCACTTTGCACAAAGGGTTAGCCACAAGTGCACTCAGCGCAAAGAATGTGCCATGAGTTCATTGAGTGCCAAGAGTGCACCGAGCACCAAAAAAGTACTGAGCTCCACAATTGCACTGAGCACAGTGTGCCACGAGTGCACTGAAAGCAGAGAGTTCACCAATCACCAAAAAGTACTGAGCGCAGAGTGCACTGAGCGCAAAGTGTGAGCCACGAGTGCACTGAATGCAAAGAATGTGCCATGAGTTCATTGAGCGCCATGAGTGCCAAGAGTGCACTGAGCACCAAAAAAGTACTGAGCGCCACAATTGCACTGAGCACAGTATGCCATGAGTGCACTGAAAGCAAAGAGTTCACCAAGCACCAAAAAAAATCACTGAATGCCACGAGTGCACTAAGTGCAAAGATTGCGCCACGAGTGCACTAAGCGCAGGGTTCACCAAGCACCAAAAAATCACTGAGTGCCAAGAGTGCACCGAGCACCTGTGCATGATTTGAACAGTCATTTTCTAACAAAACTGCAACTCCGGAGGATTTATATTTAATCTCCTTTTTATTTTACCTTTTGCAGAACAAAAATCTTAGAGACCTTCTTGGTTTTACTTGAGTTTGACGTTGATTCCAGGATGATCGAGGAAATCCAGCCTAGAGGAACTTTTTGCCGCCATGGATAAGTGCAATAAATGGGGAAGAACTTGGGAAGAAAATCTCACAAAATAAAGGGAACAGAGTATTCTCCTGACCCCGTGTGATGAAGATGTGTTGGCCATGCTGTTGACAGTTAGCAGTGAATATAATGAACGCTGCTGGTATGGACTTGGCTGTAATATGAAGGCTGTGCCCCCGGTATTGGACCAGCCCATTTGACATTACGCTTCATTCCTAGTTTAATAAGTGGAATGTCTTTGGAATACTGTTTTCCATTCCATTGTAATGTTATAAGGTATATCCTCCTTTCAACACCCCTTCTTGTTAACCTTCCCCCGAATATTTGTCTATCCCCAATATACTTTTATCTACTTTCATTAAATTTAGATTTTCCATAAATTATATATTGGATTTTTTTTTTGCTTTCATACATAGCAGTGTTCTAAAATGCTCATATAATCTACAGCAGAATGTGCTGTGGCTGGGTAAGGTAAAGAAGGAGAGCTGCGGAATATGTTGGCGCTATATGAATAAAATTATTATTAACTGACAGAGCAGAGCTGTGTTCCAAAAGATTTTGCAAAGGTGTTCCCGGAGATGTGTCGGGTGGCGTTTCAGTAGGAGTGGCAGGTGGTGTTTGGGGAGGTGTGCTGGGAGGTGTTACAGGTGTTACAGGAGGTGTACTGGGGGTGTGGCAGGTAGCGTGCCACAAGGTGTGCTGGGAGGTGTGGCAGGTAGTGTGCCAGGAGGTGTGCCGGGAGGTGTACTGGGAGGTGTGGCGGTGTTACAGGAGGTATACTGGGGGGGGTGACATGTAGTGTGCCACGAGGTGTGCTGGGAGGTGTTACAGGAGGTATAGTAGGAGGTGTGGCAGGTAGCGTACCACGAGGTGTGCTGGGAGGTGTAACAGGAGGTGTACTAGGAGGTGTTGCAGGTAGTGTGCCAGGAGGTGTGCCAGGAGGTGTGCTAGGAGGTGTACTAGGAGGTGTTTGCAGAGAAGGACCAGAGAAGTTCCAGTTGGTGACCAGAAAAATGCACACAGGAAAATTGCACACAGGAAAATTGCCCACATGAAAAATGCACACAGGAAAAATGCACACAGGAAAATTCCCCACACGGAAAATTCCCCACATGGAAAATTCCCCACACGGAAAATTCCCCACATGGAAAATTGGCAATTACAGCATCACAAAAGTTTCAGATCTATGATATTTCAGGTGCAAGGTGAGGATGTTCACATATGTGATCAACTTGTGATTTACAGTTGACCTAGTGCAAAACTGCAAAAATGATGATCTGTGGTTTGCAGCACTCTGTCATTATCAGCAATAGATAGATCTAGTCTGCTCTCATCTCTCACTGATTCTGCCTTACTCCTCCCACCAGCCCAGAACAGCAGCACATGCAGAACCAGCAGCAGTGTGATCCAGGGGAGCCATCACTGCTATCAGTGCTCACAAAAGTATCACTGTTGCTGGCAGAGATATTTGGTCCTGGAAGCCCAGAAGGCACCGCAGAAAGGTGAGATTCTGTCACTTGTACCACTTTGTGTTCTTGCTGAGAATGTATGATATGCTTTTGCAGTGGAGTCCGATGGGCCCCAGTGAGAAATTTGGCCCTTCCCCCCCCCCCCACACACACGTTGGTCAGATGTATGGGCCCCTGTAGTGTTCTAAATTCTATAAAGACTTATGAATTGCCCCCCCCCTTCATTATGTAGTAATGTCCCCCATACTGGTATATATGCCCATCATCCTGGTGAATATGTCTGCATCCTGGTATATATGTCCTAATGCTGGTATATATGGTCCCCATCCTAGTATGTATGGTCCACATGATCTCCATCCTGGTATTTATGCCCCCTTTCTGGTATATATGTCCCTATCCTGGTTTACGTGGTCCCCAATCCTAGGCTATGTGCACACGTAGGAAGTGTGGTGCAGAATTTTCTGCACTAAATCTGCATCTCCTGGCAGAATCCACAGGTGCGTTTTTTATGCATTTTTAGTGCGTTTTTTATGCGTTTTTTGTGCAGTTTTTGTGCAGTTTTTACCACTGCAGATTTCTATTAATGGAGGGGTGCAGAAACGCTGCAGAAACGCACAAAAGAAGTGACATGCACTTCTTTGAAATCTGCAGCATTTCTGCGCAGATTTTTCTGCACCATGTGCACAGCTTTTTTTTTTTCACATTGATTTACATTGTACTGTAAATCACCAGCATTAGGACATATATACCAGGATGATGGGCATATGTACCAGTATGGGGGACATTACTACATAATGAAGGGGGAGGGGGGCAATTCATACATGTTTATAGAATTTAGAACACTACAGGGGCCCATACATCTGACCAATGTGTGTGTGTGGGGGGGGGGGGGAAGGGTCAAATTTCGCACTGGGGCCCATCGGACTCCACTGCAAAAGCATATCATACATTCTCAGCAAGAACACAAAGTGGTACAAGTGACAGAATCTCACCTTTCTGCGGTGCCTTCTGGGCTTCCAGGACCAAATATCTCTGCCAGCAGCAGTGATTCTTTTGTGAGCACTGATAGCAGTGATGGCTCCTCTGGATCACACTGCTGCTGGTTCTGCCTGTGCTGCTGCTCTGGGCTGGTGTGAGGAGTAAGGCAGAATCAGTGAGAGAACAGAGCAGACTAGATCTATCTATTGCTGATAATGACAGACTGCTGCAAATCACAGATCATCATTTTTGCAGTTTTGCACTAGGTCAACTGTAAATCACAAGTTGATCACATATTATGTGAACATCCTCACCTTGCACCTGAAATATCATAGATCTGAAACTTTTGTGATGCTGTAATTGACAATTTTCCATGTGGGGAATTTTCCGTGTGGGGAATTTTCCGTGTGGGGAATTTTCCGTGTGGGGATTTTTCCGTGTGGGGAATATTCCGTGTGGGGAATTTTCCTGTGGGCATTTTTCCTGTGTGCAATTTTCCTGTGTGCATTTTTCAGGGAACCGTTCCAGTTATATCACATTGGCCATGTTCTGACTAAGAAGTTGCAAGTGCATGTGCCAGGGAAGCACTGATGGCAAAGGAGTAGGGTAGGTGGATAAGAGATGACCTGCCGTCCCCATGGATTCTGCTCAACATATTGGAAGTCACCCACTGTTGTGAACAGCCATCAGCATGCTGGCAGTGACCAACCTGAAGCACCATCCACCAGAGGGAAAGACAAAGTAGCGCAAGACACCTGTCCTACCGACCATCTAGAGAAACTGTAAAAAAGATATTTGTATTACACCAGTCATCAACTTAGACTCTAAGGGCTCATTTCCACTTGCGAGGAAAACGGACGAGTGCAATCCGATAAAAAATCGGATTGCACTCGGACCAATGTTATTTAATATGTGTCTTTTCATTTGCGATTTTTTTTCTCAGCCGAAATCGGACTGAGAAAAAAATCGCAGCATGCTGCGATTTGCTGCGAGTCTCAGACGAGACTCGCCAATGCAAGTCAATGGGTGCGAGAAAAAAACCGCATGGAATACATATTCCGTCCGTTTTTTATGGATACATTACCATTCGGTGGCATAGAACACTGTAAATGGTCCTGTAAATGACTGTATTAAAATAGTTGCAGAGAAAAAAAACGGATTGTCATACGGATGTAAAACGGATGGTGCGATTAAAAATCGCATAACACTCGCATGACAATCGCATACTCTACATCCGTTTTTTCGGTCCAGATTACGGACCGTTTTTTCTCTTGCAAGTGGAAATGAGCCCTAATAATTACTATTATAGTGCCTAAATACTGCCATACTGTGCTCAACTATTAACACCGTGGTATTAAAATCTGTGTATCACTTTGGCACTGATTTTTTGGTGGGGGAAGTATCTAAAGAAGGGTTAAAAAAAACAGTTATGGAAAAGGAGTTAAGCACATAAAGATAAAATGCAGGATAAAAGTGTTGATACATGAGCTGGTGAAGACAACAGTACTTAATATAAAGCCTATATTACAAGGAGAGACACTTCTAAATCATATCCAGCCTATATTACTGGGAGAGATGCTCAGAACTTGCATCCAGCCTATATTACTGGGAGAGACACACACAGAGCTCACATCCAGCCTATATTACTGGGAGACACACAGAGCTCACATCCAGCCTATATTACTGGGAGAAATACGCAGACCTCACATCCAGCCTATATTACTGGGAGACACACACAGAACTCACATCTAGCCTATATTACTGGGAGACACACATAGCTCACATCCAGCCTATATTACTGTGAGAGATACACATAGCTCACATCCAGCCTATATTACTGGTAGACACACAGAACTCACATCTAGCCTATATTACTGGGAGACACACATAGCTCACATCCAGCCTATATTACTGTGAGAGATACACATAGCTCACATCCAGCCTATATTACTGGGAGAGATGCTCAGAACTCGCATCCATCCTATGTTACTGGGAGAGGTGCTCAGAACTAGTATCCTGCCTATATTACAAGGAGAGATACTCAGAATTCTTATCCAGCTTATATTACTGGGAGATATGCTAATAACTCACATCCAGTTTACAATACAAGGTGTGCTGGGAGGTGTTACAGGAGGTGTACTAGGAGGTGTGGAAGGTAGCGTGCCAGGAGGTGTGCCAGGAGGTGTACTAGAAGGTGTGACAGATAGTGTGCCAGGAGGTGTGCTGGGAGGTGTTACAGGAGGTGTACTAGGAGGTGTGGCAGGTAGCGTGCCAGGAGGTGTGCCAGGAGGTGTACTAGGAGGTGTGACAGGTAGTATGCAAGGAGGTGTGCCAGGGGGTGTGCTGGGAGGCGTACTAGGAGGTGTGGCAGGTAGTGTGCCAGGAGGTGTGCCGGTAGGTATGCCGGGAGGTATACTAGGAGGTGTGCCAGGATGTGTGTCGGGAGGTGTTTCAGTAGGTGTGCCAGGAGGTGTTACAGGAGGTGTACTAGGAGGTGTGACAGGTAGTGTGCCAGGGGGTGTGCTGGGAGGTGTACTAGGAGGTGTGCTGGGAGGTGTTACAGGACGTGTACTAGGAGGTGTGGCAGGTAGCATGCCAGGAGGTGTACTAGGAGGTGTGACAGGTAGTGTGCCAGGAGGTGAGCCGGTAGGTATGCCGGGAGGTGTACTAGGAGGTGTGCCAGGATGTGTGCTGGGAGGTGTTTCAGTAGGTGTGCCAGGAGGTGTTGCAGGAGGTGTACTAGGAGGTGTGACAGGTAGTGTGCCAGGAGGTGTGCCAGGGGGTGTGCTGGGAGGTATACTAGGAGGTGTGGCAGGTAGTGTGCCAGGAGGTGTGCCAGGAGGTGTACTAGGAGGTGTGGCAGGTAGTGTGTCAGGAGGTGTGCCAGGAGGTGTACTAGGAGGTGTGACAGGTAGTGTGCCAGGAGGTGAGCCGGTAGGTATGCCGGGAGGTGTACTAGGAGGTGTGCCAGGATGTGTGCTGGGAGGTGTTTCAGTAGGTGTGCCAGGAGGTGTTGCAGGAGGTGTACTAGGAGGTGTGACAGGTAGTGTGCCAGGAGGTATGCCAGGAGGTGTGCCAGGGGGTGTGCTGGGAGGTGTACTAGGAGGTGTGGCAGGTAGTGTGCCAGGAGGTGTACTAGGAGGTGTGGCAGGTAGTGTGTCAGGAGGTGTGCCAGGAGGTGTACTAGGAGATGTGACAGGTAGTGTGCCAGGAGGTGTGCTGGTAGGTATGCCGGGAGGTGTACTAGGAGGTGTGCCAGGAGGTGTACTAGGAGGTGTGACAGGTAGTGTGCCAGGAGGTATGCCAGGAGGTGTTACGGGAGGTGTACTAGGAGGTGTGGCAGGTAGTGTGCCAGGAGGTGTACTAGGTGGTGTGACAGGTAGTGTGCCAGGAGGTGTGCCGTAGGTATGCCGGGAGGTGTACTAGGAGGTGTGCCAGGATGTGTGTCGGGAGGTGTTTCTGTAGGTGTGCCAGGAGGTGTATCAGGAGGTGTGCTAGGAGGTGTGACAGGTAGTGTGCGAGGTAGTGTGTCGGGAGTTATGCCGGGAGGTGTACTAGGTGTGGCAGGTAGTGTTTCAGTAGGTGTGCTGGGAGGTGTTACAGGAGGTGTTAAAGGAGGTGTGGCAGGTAGCATGCCAGGAGGTGTTACAGGAGGTTTTTCAGGAGGTGTTTGCAGAGAAGGACCAGAGAAGTTCCAGTTATATCACATTGGCCATGTTCTGACTAAGAAGTTGCAACAGCATGTGCCAGGGAAGCACTGATGGCAAAGGAGTAGGGTAGGTGGATAAGAGATGACCCGCCGTCCCCATGGATTCTGCTCAACATATTGGAAGTCACCCACTGTTGTGAACAGCCATCAGCATGCTGGCAGTGACCAACCTGAAGCACCATCCACCAGAGGGAAAGACAAAGTAGCGCAAGACACCTGTCCTACCGACCATCTAGAGAAACTGTAAAAAAGATATTTGTATTTCACCAGTCATCAACTTAGACTCTAATAATTACTGTTATAGTGCCTAAATACTGCCATACTGTGCCCAAATATTAACACCGTGGTATTAAAATCTGTGTATCACTTTGGCACTGATTTTTTGGTGGGGGAAGTATCTAAAGAAGGGTTAAAAAACAGTTATGGAAAAGGAGTTAAGCACATAAAGAGAAAATGCAGGATAAAAGTGTTGATACATGAGTGAGCTGGTGAAGACAACAGTACTTAATATCAAGCCTATATTACAAGGAGAGACACTTCTAAATCATATCCAGCCTATATTACTGGGAGAGATGCTCAGAACTTGCATCCAGCCTATATTACTGGGAGAGACACACAGAGCTCACATCCAGCCTATATTACTGAGAGACACACAGAGCTCACATCCAGCCTTTATTACTGGGAGAGACACACAGAGCTCACATCCAGCCTATATTACTGGTAGACACACAGAGGTCACATCCAGCCTATATTACTGGGAGAGACACAAAGCTCACATCCAGCCTATAGTACTGGGAGAGACACAGAGCTCACATCCAGCCTATATTACTGGGAGAGACACACAGAGCTCACATCCAGCCTATATTACTGGGAGAGATGCTCAGAACTCGCATCCAGCCTATATTACTGGGAGAGACAATCAGAACTAGTATCCTGCCTATATTACAAGGAGAGATACTCAGAATTCTTATCCAGCTTATATTACTGGGAGATATGCTAATAACTCACATCCAGTTTACAATACAAGGGGTGCTGGGAGGTGTTACAGGAAATGTACTAGGAGGTGTGATAGGAAGTGTGCCAGGAGGTGTGCTGGGAGGTGTAACAGGAGGTGTACTAGGAGGTGTGGCAGGTAGCTTGCCAGGAGGTGTGCTGGAAGGTGTTACAAAAGGTGTACTAGGAGGTGTGGCAGGTGTGTCTTTCACCGGGAAGGAACAACCACGGGAAGGGCAGCATCCAATAAAGGAAAAACACCTATACCAAAACATGGTATCCATCCACAGACAGCTGTTTCGGGGTATTTGCCCCTCATCAGTGTGGAGTGGGAAACTGGCTATTAGGAGCAGTGCCTAGTAAAAGGACTATGAACATAAGGATGAATGACCTTTTTTTTCCTTTATTGGATGCTGCCCTTCCCGTGGTTGTTCCTTCCCGGTGAAAGACCTGGCTATTCATTGCTTGCGTTGAGAAACACGTGATGGTGTCTCCGCGGCTTTTCTACATGCATTTGCATATTTCCCTTAAGGGATGGGGGCAGTGTTCTGGATCACTGCGTTGAGAAACACATGATGGTGTCTCCATGGTGTTGGATGTTTTGATCTCCCCGAGGTCATTCACCCTTATGTTTATAGTCTTTTCACTAGGCACTGCTCCTAATAGCCAGTTTCCTACTCCACATTGATGAGGGACACATAGCCCGAAACAGCTGTCTGTGGATGGATACCATGTTTTGGTATAGGTAGTTTTCCTTTATTGGATGCTGCCCTTCCCGTGGTTGTTCCTTCCTGGTGAAAGACCAGGCTATTCATTGCTTGCGTTGAGAAACACGTGATGGTGTCTCCGCGGCTTTTCTATATTACTGGGAGAGACACGCAGAACTCATATTCAGCCTATATTACTGGGAGAGACACTCAGACCTCACATCCAGCCTGTATTACTGTAAGAAACACTGTCCTAAGATAAAAGCATGAAACTTGAATCAGTCTGTAAACTGCATATCAAGGATCTGAAAATGAATGTTGTAATGAAAAGTGCTGAGTAAAATTGAAACAATTTGATTAACTAACATATGGAAGCATATCTTTTTGCTAAAGTTGTCAATAGTCTTAAAAAGTGCCAACAGTGTTTAAAAATTACCAACAACACTTAAAGAGGTAGGCCAAGTTTTGGGGACATTTTTATTTTCTTTCATGCATGTATTTCAGGCTAAAAAAAATCATTTATCCAATTGGATTTTATTAAACCTTTTGCACTGTTTGCACCTTGTATAATATTATTATTATTTATTATTATTATAGTGCCATTTATTCCATGGCTGTATGTCACTGACTGTTGCGGGCTGCAGAATGAGTTATCTGAAAATCTGTCAGTGAGCTCATTCTGATGGAAGAGTTTGTAACGTTTATATGTTTGATTTTTTTTTTTCCTGAACTGCCATCAACTGATGTATGGTCACAGACCCCATTAATGATGAATGCGTAGGGAAACAAAGAGCCAGTAAAAGCCAAACAGTGCAAAATTTTTAATCAAACCCAACTGCGAAAATGATTATTAGCTCAAGATACATACATTTAAGGATGGGAAAAAAAATCACATTCACTCTTTTGTTAGCAGATTTTTGCTGACGTCACGTTTTACATATGTTATGAACAGGGATATTTTAGACTTTTACACATGAGGTTTGTAGTCATTAGGAAACCACCATAACATCATCAAATATATTCTCCGTGACTCACGATCCTTACACCACACCACGTTGGACAGCAGCCAGAATTGATATATTTGCTTTTTATGTAATATCCGCCCTCTTCTGAAAAGCCTGACTCCAGCAAGATCAAGACAGTGATCTAACACAACATTATAAACACTCCTTTCATCTTTGGGTAAAGGCACAATATTTCAAATCGTAGGTTAAAGAGGACTTGTGATTGGGTGAAAAGTGTCCATTTTTTCCTCTTATTTTATTTGTGTTGCATTCTTGAGTATTCTTCTTTTTTCCTTTTCTAAATTCGCCTTATGGTTCCAAAGATATGGACTTTTTTTTGCTAGTGGTACTTTTTTACGGTCTTTAAAAAAGGGCGTGGCTCACAGGATCCTCGGGGGCGTGTCTTTAGTCTGCTTTGTGTTATTATTCTGTAAACCACGCCTCATTGTAAAAAGAAAAACAAAAAACCGTAAGAACTAGCACAAAATAAATAGGTACTTATTTTTGGGGCCAGATGGTGGGTTTAAAAGAAAAAAAATAGGTGAGCAGGGGAAATATAATAAGGCAACAACTGGTCACTTTTGACTTTTAAAAGAGATATTTTTTCATGGCTATTGTTTTGGGAGGGTTAAACCAGCAGCAGCTTCATTATTTGCTCCATGCTGCGGCTGAAGCCCACCATGCATGGAAGGGTTTAATATTTGGACTCCCCATTTATACCTGCCGCTGTTCTGTTTGCTCAGACAGAAAAGTACTAGGATTCCAGGTAACAGTGAAAGCGAACACGTGGCACACTGTGTTTTAGATAAAAATAGCCACAGCAAATATTGTCCATTGACCTGACATTGTCCCCGGGTACTGCTCTGTCCGAAAAGACGGAAATATCTCATCCAATATTAACACTTCAGCCACCATATTTAGGGACACTGTCTGACAACCATTTTCAATTTGTTGGGGCAATCTCCTGAAGGAACAGTGAGTATAGAACCAATACCACCGCACCACACACTCATGACTGACTCCTTTTTAGAAGAGGGGTTTCAGGGCAAGCAGAACTCAGTTCTGGCCCACAGCAAACCGGCCATGTACCCCTCTTCAAGTGCCGCTGCAAGCAGGTTCAGGCCCTGGAAAATGGAGAAAAAAAGGAAATAGTAAATGTAGGGTTAACTACCTTAAAGGCGAACAAGATGGCAGACAGCAACTTGAAGTCCAAAGTGGCGGATGGTGGCCCAATTCCCAAGATGGTGGATAGCATTGAGTCTCAAGATGGTGACTACAGGTGGTCCAAAGAAGAGAGATCCGGCTCATCGTGGGAGTGGTCAGCGTCCAATAACGGGAAAATTATGTGCCTGGCCCACCAAAGAAAGAGAACACCAAGAGGTCTTCTGGATCTGAATTCCAACCCAGACAAGGTGGAGTGGCACAGAAGAAGAATGTGCAAACCAGGAGGCGAGACGTCTCACCTGGTAAGAGACAACGAGATCAGAGGGTGCATCTAGAGGCGGAGTCGAGAGGAGTGACAGGGGAGGTTTCTGCCGCGTCATTGTTGCGATCGCCAGAAGGGTGGAGCCTATCAGGCGGGAAGTGCATCGGAAGTGACTCGCCAGCGCCATTTTGATTCCAGCATTTCATCAGAGTAGATGTGCATTGGGCCGTATTGAAAATGAGTCACGCCGATCATGTTTCCCAAGGAGCAGAGGCGATGGAACAGTTCTCCGGATGAGGAGATCATATACCTCAGCACCCCAGGGGTCACTGCTGGCAAGTTTCCTCGAAAGGCTGATAGCAAGGAGATTTCAAAGGCAGCCTTGGTACATTGGGAGGCGATGCCGCATACTGAGCTGGGCGTTGTCCAGCATGAAGTGTGCCTAGTCTATTGGAGCCAGATGGGACAGGAAGACCACATGTCTGCTCTAGAAGCTTTTACTTCACAAGGTCTGTGCACTCCCCCTGAACCGTCCCTGTCCCTCCAAGTGGCTGGAGAAGTGGAAGAGGAAGAAGAATGGGACAATGAAGTCCTATTGCCTGATCCCATTTCACTACCGCCAGCTGCGCCTGAAGTCTTTGACTAGGACAGTGGACGCTAGGACTCCTTGATCTTGGAGAGGCAAGCCTCCTCTGGCTTCCAGTGGCTGCGGGAGCTCCTCAACGTGGTAGAAGAAATAATGCAGGCCTACTCTCTGGCCCAGGAGTTGCTGATGGGGCCGAAGCGGGCCCAAATTGAGGAGCAGTGTACAGAGAGGAGAGTAGTGGACTTTAGCGATATTAAGGGTTTCGGCTTCATTAAAGAGCAGGGGGCTGGGGATGAAGTATACGTGAACCAGACAATGGTTAAAAGGGACACCTTACTGTATCGCCTACAGCCTCTATGTAGGTGAGAAGGTTAACTTCTGAAAGGTTTGGTGCAGGAAAGTGTGGTATGCGGTGGGTGTTATGCTCCCCGCTACCGCTAAAGAGGTCGCTCGGTGGGAGGAGGAAGCAGACTTTGAGTGGGAGCACAGACACTAACGGCGACTCCCACCCACACAGCCAATGTTCCGAGTGAACGAGGTACCTAAGTCAACTAAGAAAGTGAGCGCAAGCACCCAGACTAGTATACCGAATTCCGATAGAGCCGGAGAGACTTAATGCTACAGAGTCAAAGTTCTCTCTGTGGATGTCACAAATTTTTCTTTTTCAAATTACAACTCGACCGTTGTGGTAGCCAGGACTAAGATTGCAGAAGTGGACCATGGAAAAGAGAATTACCCAGACCGTCTCTGGATGTGGGACTGTCCTCCTTCCCCCACCGTGTGGCTGGCATCACTAAAGGAGAAGAAGTGAGGGCAGTTATGGCGTTCTCCCGGAAGCCGTTTTACAGTGTCGGCTAAGTTCATGGCCAACGGTTGCACAAGTTCTACAGGGCTCAGCCGTACATAGAGGTGAATGCCCTGGAACTCATTGCTCACAAAGTTGTAGCCAGTTGCTACTAGAGACTGTTACCTCTTCAAAGGGACTGAGACACTCCAGTCCGGCAGTTCCTTCTCGTGGCCAGCCAAGTTTGAGCAAATGTGAATGTCATTCACGAGAGAAGAAAAAAGGGTTTGAATGTTGTTGTTTTACAGTTTTATTATCTTGTGTGATAAAATGGTCGGGGACGACCATGTTTTGCTGTGGGGGCATGTAGGGGGAGGCTGGCATAATGAAGATGTTGTGGCAACAGGGAGGTTGTTATAATGTCATTTGTAGTTTTAAGTATTAATGTCTATATGTGTGTGATAAAGTACTGTTATGTTTTATCCCTATTGCCGGTCTTGTGTGTTTAGTTCTCCTGTAGGCTATGCCTATGGCCTGGGAATGCAGGAGGTCTGTCCACTAGTTGAACCATACAGATGATAGGGATATACACTGCTCAAAAAAATAAAGGGAACACTTAAACAACAGAATATAACTCCAAGTAAATCAAACTTCTGTGAAATGAAACTGTCCACTTAGGAAGCAACACTGTTTGACAATTAATTTCACATGCTGTTGTGCAAATGGAATAGAAAACAGATGGAAATTATTGGCAATTATCAAGATACCCCCCTATAAAGGAGAGGTTCTGCAGGTGGGGACCACAGACCACATCTCAGCACCAATGCTTTATGGGTGATGTTTTGGTCACCTTTGAATGTTGGTTGTGCTTTCACACTCGTGGTAGCATGAGACGGACTCTACAACCCACACAAGTGGCTCAGGTAGTGCAGTTCATCCAGGATGGCACATCAATGCGAGCTGTGGCAAGAAGGTTTGCTATGTCTGTCAGCGTAGTTTCCAGAGGCTGGAGGCGCTACCAGGAGACAGGCCAGTACACCAGGAGATGTGGAGGGGCCGTAGGAGGGCAACAAACCAGCAGCAGGACCGCTACCTCAGCCTTTGTGCAAGAAGGAAGAGGAGGAGCACTGCCAGAGCCCTGCAAAATGACCTCCAGCAGGCCACAAATCTGCATGTGTCTGCACAACCGGTTAGAAATCGACTCCATGAGGATGGTCTGAGGGCCCGACGTCCACAGATGGGGGTTGTGCTCACAGCCCAGCACGCACCGTACAGGACACTTGGCATTTGCCACAGAACACCAGGATTGGCAAATTCACCACTGGCGCCCTGTGCTCTTCACAGATGAAAGCAGGGTCACACTGAGCACATGTGACAGATGTGTCTCCAGAGTCTGGAGATGCCGTGGAGAGCGATCTGCTGCCTGCAACATCCTTCAGCATGACCGGTTTGGCAGTGGGTCAGTAATAGTGTGGGGTGTCATTTCTTTGGAGGGCCACACAGCCCTCCATGTGGTCGCCAGAGGTAGCCTGACTGCCATTAGGTGCGGAGATGAGATCCTCAGACCCCTTGTGAGACCATATGCTGGTGTGGTTGGTCCTGGGTTCCTCCTAATGCAGGACAATGCCAGACCTCATGTGGCTGGAGTGTGTCAACAGTTCCTGCAAGATGAAGGCATTGAAGCTATGGACTGGCCCACCCGTTCCCCAGACCTGAATCCGATTGAACACATCTGGGACATCATGTCTCGCACCATCCACCAACGTCATGTTGCACCACAGACTGTCCAGGAGTTGGCAGATGCTTTAGTCCAGGTATGGGAGGAGATCCCTCAGGAAACCATCCCCTGCCTCATCAGGAGCATGCCCAGGTGTTGTACAGTAGGGAGGTCATACAGGCACGTGGCCACACACAATACTGAGCATCATTTCCTTGTCTTGAGGCATTTCCACTGAAGTTGGATCAGCCAGTAATTTGATTTTCCACTTTCAATTTGAGTATCGTTCCAAATCCAGGCCTCCATTGGTTAATAAATTTGATTTACTTTGGTGATTTTTTGTGATTTTGTTGTCAGCACATTCAACTTTGTACAGAACAAAGTATTCAATGAGAATATTTCATTCATTCAGATCTAGGATGTGTTATTTGAGTGTTCTCTTTATGTTTGTGAGCAGTGTAGTTTACACTACACTAGGGATTAGATAGTTAATAGAGTAGGGATTAGCCCATGGTTTGGGAGGGGTTAGACCAGTTTGATACGAAAATGTTTTTCCTTTTGATTTGGGCTCAAGAGATGCTAAGGTGACCCTCCCTCCTCCACAGCTCTTTAATCTTATTTTTTTTACATTTTTCTCTGCAGCAAGAGCCTCCCCCTCTGTCCTGTGCATGACAACTGGCTGCAGCATGAGCCTGCCCTTCTTTTCTGGGTGTGACAAATGGCTACAGAAGCAGCCTCCCCTTTCTGTCTTCTGTGTGACAACTGGCTGCAGCAGGAGCTGCCCCCTCTGTCCTGTGTATGACAGATGACTGCAGCAGGAGCCTCTCCCTCTTTTCTGTGTGTGTGACAACTGGCTGCAGCAGGAGCTGCCCCCTCTTCTCTGTGTGTGACAACTGGCTGCAGCAGCATTTTCATTTTACATTTAGGGGATCGAGTATATTATATATTCAGGGGGCACTGTGTATTTACTTTAGATTCAGGGGCATGGTATATTAATTGTGTATACTGGTTGCACTGCATATTCCTTTTATCTTCAGGGGGTACAGCATATTCAATTTATATTCAGGGGGCATAGTACAATATATATTCAGAGGCCCAGTATATTAATTTTATAATTGGGGACACAGTATATTATATATTCATGGGGCACATGGTATTAATTTTATATTCAGGGGCATGGTATATTTACTTTATACTCAGGGGCATGGTATATTTATTGTGTATTTTGGGGGCACAATATATTTATTGTATATGCAGGGGCACAGTATATCCATTATATGTTGAGTGGCACAGTATGTTAGTTTTATGCAAATCTTGATCTAAAATGACAATGTGCTGCTTATGTATGTGTCCACTAGGTGGCAGCAACACCAATGTAATAAGTAACAAGCAGCACTATTTATTTTTTGGCAGTGAATGAAGAATTAACTGGAGTTTGCAGATTCTGCTATGAAATATCTGAGACCATGAGATATCCTAAAAATGAGCTTTAGTTATCTTACACAGTTTATATATTACAAACTTTACTTGGTTACTTAAAGGGAACCTGCATAGGGTGTTGGGTCCTAAAGTTCTTATCCAGGAAGGTGACAGGTTCACAATGATGTCCTTATATATTCTGGCAGGTTTGGCACAAACTAGAAAAAGAAATTTCAAAGCTGTATTTAAATGATTAGTCAAGAGTCATGGGGGTGGAGTCACTCTGGCTGAATTAATGTCCCACAGTCAGCTACATCATTTCAAGCTACTCCTAGCATTATCTGACATACTTACCAACATTTCAATACCCCAAATAAGGACATTTGAGTCCTGGCCCTGGATCCAGCCCCCAAACTTCCAGGGTTCGCATAATCTCCTCCCTCTTAGTGGTAGGAATTTGCAGGATTGTTCCGACATAATTGGGACTATTGACACGTGGGCATTAGTAGAAGCTTCGTGTGCACACTGTCCATGTGCTGAATATCTCTAGAGGAGGCTTGCAATAGTGTATCTGTGGGACATCAATCCAAGAGTTTGGGCAGGACCTGTGTGACTCCCTGATGTGCGGCTACACCCCCAGGACTCCTTACAGATCAAGGCCAGCACGATGTGACCCTTCTGACAAGTGGCTCCTCTTCTTACAGATCAGTCACAGGGCGTTGTGACTCATCTGACTTGTGACTACACCTCCAGGTCTCCTCACAGACTAGGGACAGGCTGGTCTGACTCTTCTGATGACTATCTCCACCCCCAGGACTCCTTACAGATCAAGGACAGGACGGTGCGACCCTTCTGACAAGTGGCTCCTCTCCTAGGGCTCCTTACAGATCAGTCACAGGCTGGCGTGACTCTTCTGACTTGTGACTACACCTCCAGGTCTCCTTACAGACTAGGAACAGGCTCGTCTGACTCTTCTGATGAGTAGCTCCACCCCTAGGACTTCTTACAGATGAGGGACAGCACAGTGTGACCCTTCTGATATGTGGCTCCAACTCTAAGACTCCATATAGATTATGGACAGGCCAGCGTGACTCTTCTGATGTGTGGATCCACCACCAGGACTCCTTACAGATTAGGGACAGGTTTATGTGACTTTTCTAATGTGTGGCTCCACCCCTTGGACTCCTTACAGATCAAGGACAGGTTGATGTGACTCTTCTGATGTGTGGCTCCACCTCAAGGACTCCTTATAGACATTGATTTGTGTTTCTATCACCAGGTCCCCTTACAGATTAGTGACAAGCTGATGTGACTCTTCTGGTGATTGGCTCCACCTCTAGGACTCCTTACAGATTGGAACAGGCCGGTGTGGCTCTTCTGATGAGTAGCTCTACTTCCATGACCACTTAAAGATAATTTCACAACAATGTTCAAAGATCATTTTCTGGATACAGGCTATAGACAGATATCCTTGTGAACCTGTCCCAGATGACAGACTGGTGGTTTGGGGGCCTAAATCTTATGGCATTTCCCACCTGAAGAACCTCGTTCAGTGACATCATAACCTAAGTAGGTTACATGGGAGGGGACTGCTGTCACAAGTCAAAGGCTATTTTACCTGTGAATTTGTAAGTCGATTTGCATTATACACAGGAAAAGACGAATTTGTTCTACTTTGCATATGCACAAAGAGATGTCTGCTCTGATGAAATCTGGAAGGATTAGGGCTTCACAATTTTTTTTTTGATATCAGCATTCATTTAACAACATGGAGTAAGCTTGGGAAGCCATTCATAAGTAGAATTACACAAACGTAATTTTTCTTGATGTAAAATCAGCTTGACAATCCGCACTAAAATCAGCAATGAAATCCGAATGTTTTACAATGCTGCGGATTGAGCTGTGGATTTCCCTTATTGTGCCGTGGGTTTGATAAAAATAAAAGTTGTGAATTTGCTGATTCTTTATCTGTCATCAATACAGCATATTTATAAAAGGAACACGCCAACCAAGCAAAATGTATTTACTGTCCCAAATTCATCAGTGCATTTGCACCTTCTTTAGGTACTGCATGTTCACACAGAATTTCTAGAAGTGGATTTCGAAGCAGACGCTTTGATAAATTAACATCCAAAACCAGTACAAATAATCTCTGTCACCCCCCAAGATGCAAATTAAAATAATTAAACAATTATATAGGGGACTTAGTCCCTATAAATATTATATATGAAATATATATTTCATTGCTTTTAATAACTTTTAAAACTTGTTTTATTCTATATGCAAATGAGGAACTTTGTTGCACCCTTGGTGTAGCCAGGAGCTCGGTGCATACTGAGCAGTAACCCTGACTTTGAGTGACAGTGCACACTTAGCCAGAGAGAGCACACCGTCAACACAATTTGTCAATGGGCTGGATATCAGCTTAGTGGCATTTTTTCAGCATATATCCTAATCATATTGTCCCTTTCCTTAAAATTACAGCCAAAAATTGCTCATTCGTTAGAGAAATATCACACCTCAAAATAACTATTGAGTAATAGAGGTTCTGCACAAAGGGGCGCAGCTCCGAGGAGTAAATCCTGATAGGTGTCTCTTTATTATTGTGCAGGATCATGACATCTCTCGGTAGCAAGATTCTTTCGCAGTACGGTCACAACCTTGACATGGGTGGAGGAGATCAGGTTTCCAAAAACGGTTTAAAATCTATTTGGAGGAAAGATTTCTTCATGCAAATTCACAGAGGCTTTAGCATTTGCATGATTTGCATGGCTTTTGAATGTCTTTTATACAGGTTCAATTTCCTCAGTCCTGAGAATGAGAACATGTCTAATGCTGTCGATGTTAACCCTTTGACCAAAAGAAAATGTAATCCACCCGGGTATTGAATTGACGTTTATTTAAAGCCTACATTTCCCACAATGCCAATTGCTACACAGAGGGGATGGACTCTCATCACATTGTGCTTGCTCACCTCTGAATCCTGTCTAATGGCAGCAGTGTTAGAGCATAGAACTGCTGTAGTGTCGTTGCATCCAATGTGATCCATTCATTTTGTCAACCTGCCTCCTGCTTGTGATAGGTTTCTTCCTGTCAAGAAAGATAGAACTTGATGGGTAGAGCAAGGAGCTGAAAGATCACAAAACTATTTGATAAGTGACAATATCATTCTTCAGTACAAAGTAAGTCAGAGTCTGACCTCCTGTCTACACAGGGGAGCATGTACAGGATGTATATCACAATGTGCAGCTGCCCATATTGAAAGGTTTGAATGCAACTTGAGCTAGAATGAAGAAAATTTCACTTCTAGAATATTGTTGGAGAGTTATCAAGATATGTGTGTGTAAAATACAATTTTGCTTGCCTCAGTGGGGATTCAATCATGTTGATTGGCTGCAGCGGTCATGTGCATGTATGTGACGTCATTAGCGCAGGAAAGAAGGCTGAAATGGGCTATACAAGTGTTATCACTGAAGCAGGAGGGGTATTTTTATTCACTTAGCCATTCTTTTTTTTTATTTCAGAAAATAACTTTAAGGCTATGTGCACACGTTCAGGATTTTTTGCGTTTTTTTCGTGTTTTTTTCTGTCGTTTTCCATGGAGAAAACGCTTAAAAAACGCATACATAAGCATCCCATCATTTTTAATGCATTCTGCAATTTTTGTGCAAACGATGCGTTTTTTTCCACGAAAAAAACACATCGCGGTAAAAAACGCAGCATGTTCATTAATTTTGCGGATCTTTTTCCTTTTTAACGCTATTTAATGCATTGGGAAGCTCCGGGAAAAAACGCACAAAAAACGTGAAAAAAATGCATGCGGATTTCTTGCAGAAAATTTTTTGTTTTGTTCAGGAAATTTCTGCAAGAAATCCTGATGTGTGCACATAGCCTCTAGGCATACTATCAGCAGGATCAACTCTTCTAAGCCGTCTACATGGGCATAGAAAGTTGAATAAAATGACACCATGATATCTGTTATCTGATATTTTATTCCAAAGTAATCCAGATTTGTCATAATATGTAAATGACCTGTTAAGATCTATGGGCCGGACTTAGATCTTCCAAAAAATCAGCCTCAAGAGGTTATTATAAATTAATGGGAAAGTTACCAGTGTGAGACAGGTAATGACTGACAGTCTGATCTTGTGATCTACACACTGGAAACTCACCCTTTCATTTACAATAAGCTTTAGTGGCAGATTCTCAGGGAGATCTATGTCCGGCCCATAGATCTTAACAGCTCATGTGGATATCTCTGGAATAATAGGTCAAATTGCAGATATCAGGGTGTCATTTTCTTCAGCTTCCCATGACCTACATGCCCATATAGACGGCTTAAGAGGGTTGACCCTACTAACAGATTCCCTTTAATTTTTTTTAAGCAATTAATATTTTAAAAAGCCTGGCTCTATTGCATGTTACTCGTCTCATCATGACTTTATGTGATATAATAACACAGAAAATCACATTTGTCAAATTGCAACGTTATCCCCAACACACAGGATGGGGTAATCACTTTCTTATCAGCGGGGGTCCGAACTCTGGGATCTCTGCCAATCCCTTTAAAAAAAAAAAAAGACGTGATAATTCTTCATCCTTGTATTTCTGTGAATTCAGTCCAAATTCCACGCGAATGGAAAAATGATATTTGCTGCGATATATATTGTGCAATAAGCCACCCTGTGAAAGTTAAACACTGGGACACATTTCTGGAAGTAAACCGGCACACCTCGATATTTGCATGAACAACGCGATCTTCCAAGTCGTTTGTCACGAAGGTTCCCCATTCATGTGTTTGACCCGCGGTGAAACATTTGCATGCTGGATAAATCTGATATCTCTGGGCCGTAAGTGCGCTCAGCCTGTGATCTATTCTGAAAAGGGGCAAATTGTACTAAACCCTTTGTCTGCAAAAAAAATTCCTGATCTCCTCCGTTAAGGACAAGAATGGTCGGTGTCAGTCAGCGGCATTCCAGCCTTTTCCTGCTCAAATTCTCCATAAAGAGCAACATAAAGAGAAGACCACTGTCGAGGCAAGAATTCGCAGGGAGGGAATTCTTAGCAGCAAAGTGGATGAGATTAGTGATGAGCGAACATAAGGTGTTATCTGAGCATGCTCGAGTGCAAATTGAGCATTTTGGCGTGCTCGAATACTATGTTCGAGTCCCCGCGGCTGCATGTCTCGCAGCTGTTTGACAACAGCAATACATGCAGGGATTTCCTAACAAACAGGCAATCCATACACGTGTTGCTGCTGTCAAACTGCCGCCACATTGCTGTGCACATGTTCAGCCTTTTATTACTTCTTTTAACAGCTCCAAGGTTAAAACATGATGTTAGAGCTGCCAAAAAAAAAGCTAATTCAAGAAAAAGGCCGACGACGTGCGCAAAATCACTTGTAGAGTTTCTGGAGGAGTTTTTTATTTTTTTTGCAGAGTTTTTTGCAGCTTCCCCTATTGGACAGTGCCTAGTTTGGAGCAGATTGCAACAGGAGACTCCAAACTGCAATCAGGACAATGGCCCATATTTAAATGAGCTAGGGAAAGATGAATGGAGAGGAGAAAAAGGATCTAGGGAAAGAAGGGTGGAGAGGGAAAAAAAAGCTAGGGAAAGATAGGTGGAGATGGAAAAAGGACCTAGGGAAAGAAGGGTGGAGAGGGAAAAAAGATATAGGGAGAGATGGATCAAGAGGTAAAAATGAGCTAAATAATGATGGATGAAGAGAGAAAGAGCCAGGATAAACGGTAAAGAGAGGGAAGAAGGAGGTAGGGAAATATGGGTGGAGAGGGAAAAAAGAGGCTGAAGAATGTTGGGTGGAAAATGGAAAAAAAGAGCTATGGAATGATGGATGAAGAAAGGGGAAAAGGAGTTAGGGAAAGGGGTGGAGAGAGAAAAAATGAGTTAGGGAAAGATGGTTGGAGAGGAAAAAAGGTGCTTGGGAAAGAAGAGTGGAGAGGGAAAAAAAGGAGCTAGGGAAATATGGGTGGAGATGGAAAAATGGAGCTAGGGAAAGAGAGGTGGAGAGGGGAAAAAGGAGCTAGGGAAAGAAGGGTGGAGGGAAAAAATGAGCTAGGGTAAGATAGGTGGAGAGGGAAAAAAGGAGCTAGGGAAAGATGGGTGGAAAGGGGAAAAAGGAGCTAGGGAAAGAGGGGTGGAGAGGGAAAAAAGGAGCTAGGGAAAGATGGGTGGAGAGGGAAAAAAGGAGCTAGGGAAAGATAGGTGGAGAGGGGAAAAAGGAGCTAGGGAAAGATAGGTGGAGAGGGGAAAAAGGAGCTAGGGAAAGATAGGTGGAGAGGGGAAAAAGGAGCTAGGGAAAGATAGGTGGAGAGGGGAAAAAGGAGCTAGGGAAGGAAGGGTGGAGAGGGAAAAAAAGGAGCTAGGGAAAGAAGGGTGGAGAATGTTGTGATGTGGAAAGCCTCATCTCTAGTGGTGAAGAGAAAGATGTGGTCCTGTACATACACACAGCATAGACATGGAGAATGAGCACATATAAAGCACCGTACAGACTGAGGGGTGCCGACTTGGCACAGTCTGCGCATAGTGTGACGCAGGGGCTTTTAGGTAACCTATCCCTTAGGTTGGATCATTCAGCAGGACAGGACAAACGGCTGCAGGATCCTCTATTTATCCTTTTATCTTTTGCAGCAATACGCATCCATTGCAAACGCCCATGTACTATCCGTTTTTTTTGTGCGGACAGCGCACGACCCATGGAGTGTCATTGATCCATAAACGGATCCGGTCTATTCTCATTTTTTGCAGATGAGAAAATAAACCTGGACTTTCGTATACAAGTTTTTGGTGTGTTTTGTAATGATTCAGCTTCTTCGTGTGCTTACCATGACACAGATGTGTGATCATCGCTGGGACAATGAAGGTGTGTCCGCGCAGGCAGCATGTCTGCTGAGCAAACACGGCCCTTCCTTGTTGATTTTGGATGCCATATCTTTGTGAGGTTTTGGAGCTCAGGCGGAGGTGGTGTAATTGTGCGCACGACAAATACACAACAAACACAAAAAAAGACAAATACGTTTCCCAAGAAAGAAAGAGAAACGTTCTGCAAATTCCGTTCAATATTTATTTAATTTTTAGAAAATGCAGCAAAATAAATACAATGACCATGAAATTGTATCCAGTGCGCAATCTTGGTGTTCGGCATATGAACAGGTTGCTTTGTGGTTGTTTTCTTGCATTGTTTAGGCGCATCGAGACCCCCATGAAAATTAGTCCGAGATTGAACTAAAATGGACGAAGTGGCCACGACTCTCCAGACACGAGCTTCATAGAAATATATGAAACTGTCACACTTGGGTCAGAAAACCCGTGCATTACAGTCCGATCTTGGACCAATTAGACATCTGAATATGTCTAACTTTTTTTTTTTCCAAACACAGGCGTGATGTAGTTTTATGACTTTTCAATAGGGAAAAAAGGTACACATATAAGAAAAAATAGTTACAGAAATCAAAAATGGCACTAATAACAGTGTGAGGGTGTATTTACATACAGCAAAGAGAAATATTAAAGACCCCTCATACATTTGTTCCTGTGCCCCCTATAATAGAGACTCTGGTAAGGTCTTATCTCCCCGATAAGACCCTTTGAAAAAGCAAAAATGCGAAACGCGCATCAGGGGCTGGGTAAGCACCAACTTGTTTCAACTTGAAGCTCATTAGAAGGGGGCCTTCATCTATACTTCAATTACATTTTTGACTGCTTTGTCTATTTTGTGACATACTTGTCTTTGGCTCCACGGGGCTGTCCTCTACCTCATTATTGATTGTATGTTTCCCCCTCTTGTAGAAACCTCGATACTATACATGGTATTTGTATATATGCTGTTCTTATAATTTTTTTTTCAATAAATATGAAATTTTTCTATCTTCTATTTTTGGTGGTTTATGGCTACTCTATTCCTTTTGGTGTTTTCTAAAACAAAAAGACTGATGGAAATCCAGCATGCCAGATCCTTCTCTCCCCCAACATTATCCAACAAGACCGAGTCAGGTGTTCCCCATGCACATTAGACTGTTAACCGACCCAATCTGTGGCAAATTCGTGGGCAGACCTACTATTGGTGCAACCTGGGGGCCAAAATGTAAGGTGGAATTGTGCATTATGAAAACTTAATGGACTGCAAAGGGCCCATATATTGTTCTCACACAGGGGCCCTATTCAGACTGTGTCCGCTTCTGGGCAATTCCACAGCGTGCACACAGTATGATGTCTTGCCAAATCCCACCTCCCCGTCACGGAGTAATGTTAATTTCCTTAATCGGCCCTTCTCACCACACCTTTAAATGCAGTAAACCAGCATATTGTAAAAGGATTATCAGATAATTGCGTCTGGGATACAACCTTGTAATCTGTTAACTGCTTATCACAGAATTCCTTGCACAGACTGGAGATATAATACATGGAAATGGGATGACTATGTGGATCAGATCTCTTCCTTTCTCAGTCTTCCCAGAATAGAAAATGGGGGCAGACAGTATCTCAGACAGTAAGGCTGTACACAGACCGCAATGCTCAGACTAACAGTCTTCTAACCCAAAATAAATGCAATTATGAGGCTGTTATTTTGCATCATGAAAGCCGTGGTTGGGATGGGCATTTTAATTAGTTCAATATCTGAATTTAGCTTCTGACTATATTCACTATGCAGCAGATTTTCTACAGAAATTTCTTCCCCCAGAAAAAGCTGAAATTGTTGGTGAAACCCTAGGTTGGGTATATTAATAGGCATTGCCACTGTGTGGCTCCATATGGAACAATGTTTTTTATTGAAGTGCTTCTTTATCTACTGTATGTTTGTAATGCCCCAGAAGAAGCCAAAATTGTGGGCAAAACCCTGGGGCAGGTTTAGTGATCAGCATTGCCACAGGATGGCTCCAAATGGAACATTATTTTTCCAAGTTGTTAGTGAAATCTTTGTATATTAAGCACCAGAAGAAGCAGAAATTGTGGGCGAAACTCTAGGTTGAGCTTATTGATCAGCGTTGGCACAATGTGGTTCCATATGGGACATTGTTTTTCCAAGTCCTGAGTGGAAGTCTTTTTTATTCTTTGTATATGTAGCCCCAGAAGAAGCAGAAATTGTGGGGAAACTCTAGGTAGAGCTTATTGATCAGTGTTGCTGTAGGGTGGCTCCATATGAAACATTGTTTTTCCAAATTTTTAATGAAGTGCTTTTTTTATCTATATTTGTGATACCCCAGAAGAAGCCAAAATTGTGGATGAAACTCTTAAGTCAGACTTACTAATCAGCATTGCCACAGGGTGGCTCCATATGGAACATTATTTTTCCAAGTTCTGAGTGGTAGTCTTTTTTCATCTTTGTATATGTAGCCCCAGAAGAAGACGAAATTGTGGGCAAAACTTTAGGTCAAGTTTATTGAGCAGCGTTACCACAATGTGGCTCCATATGGAACATTGTTTTTACTGAAGTGCTTCTTTATCTATGTTTGTGATGACCCAGTAGAAGGCAAAATTGTGGGCCTGAAAAAGCCATCTTGTGCATTTGGGCAGGTTTCACGAGTCAGTTTTCTTGGCACGCGTGCTACCCACAGTTTTTACACATAGATCATGGACCCATTACTATGAATATCCTTTTTTTGCGGCCTGAAAAAAACCCATAATGTTTATATTTCAGTGTTTAATAAGTAATATAAGCTGAGAATTTTTTTTATTTCATACGTGAAAAACAGTTGCAACGGGGACTGTAAAAACTGACTCGAAGACCAAAAATTCATCTAGCACAGCGAAAAAAACTTGCACCATTTTGCAAATATGCAAAAAAAGAGTATATGTGAAACCGGCCTTACATAGACATGTGCTCTCCACCAGGCGTTTAATAGATTTGCAGTAGTCAGGAGCAATTAATATCCCAGGACTGGTAGCATACAGCCATGCCGCTCTGCACTTGTCACCCCGGACAAAGAGATGTTCAGGAAGCCGTCCGTCTCTCCAGTTACCGCAGAGAATCCCTTTCATTCCAATGCGGTGCATCCCAATGAATAGCAGGCAGGATGAGGCCGCTGGAACTTATTAGATTAGCTCTACTTTTGTACTGCTGTTTGCCAGTGATATTATGTGTCTTTACCAAAGGAAAACTGACATTTAATGATCTGATTAGCCAATTACCAACCAGTGTGGTCCCGTATATTTCTGGATACATTATTTCAAGGGGAATTTCACTGGACAGGAAAAAGTTTGCATCATTTTTTTTACAACATTTTTTACCAAACGGTATTCTGTTACAGAGTATTTCTCTTTAAAATCAAATAGAAATAAATAAAAATAAATGAAATCACTAGTTGCCCTCTTCTATCAACTTCTGTCACATTGTAGTGTTTCCCCCCAAAAATGGGTGACCACCAAAAGACATATATAGAAATGCAGGAAACCCATGGAAGACAGTATGTGAAACTCCTCTGATGCCACTATACAACCCAATCCCGTCAAAGGGACCCCATGGGGGTAAGAGAAGTCCCCAAATCTTACCATTTAGGACATTGTTCACTATGGCATCTTATGGGGTAATCTGCGGGGATTAGAACTAGCTCCAATTGCACCAGTTACCAGTGGGGGCGGCTGCTGGGCAAAACAGCCTGCAACTGAAAGGATTGGAGAGTGTGAGTCCCTTCTAAACAAATCTTTCCAATTTTGCCTTATGGCAATGACAAGGATGGCAAGGTCAGATATCAGGCAGAGGGCAAGGCCATTCCTCCTACTTATGGGCTGCAAACATACTTTAGCTGATACATTTTACCTACACTCACATATTCTGGCAAACTATTATATGATATGAGAGCGAGACATGTGCTGCTGGATCACCAAAAGTTCATTTGTGAGATCACCGGTCTCCAGAAAGGAAGAGCTGGAGCATAGCTTCATGAAGAGCTGAGCCTTGTTCTGCAACTGTTCTAAGCCAAAATACGGCAAGAAATTATGAACTAAGTAAAGAGAAATGTTACTCCATCACCTTAAGACATGAATATCAGTCAGTCCGGAAATTTGCTAGAACCTTGAAGGTAACCTCAAGTACAGACATGAAAACCATCAATCGCTATGATGACACTTGTTTTCAAGGAAAGGAAGACCAAAAATGACCTGTGCTGCAGAGGATAAGTTCATTAGAGTCACCAGTTCCAGAAATCATATATGGACAGGATGTACGCAAACAGCCCTCATAAATTATGCACAGACATCAAATAGTGGACACATCTCCAGATCAACTGTTCAGAAGAGACCTTATTATTGCTATGATCTTATTGCTGCAAAGAAGCCACTACTGAGGACTGCAAATATGAAGAGACTTATTTGGGCCAAGGAGCACCACGACTGGACATTACATAAGTGGAAATTTGTACTGCTCTGATGAGCCAAGGTTAGAGATTTTGGTAGCCTATGCCATGTGTTTGTGAGACTCAGAAAAGGTGAGTAGATGGTTTTTGCATGCCCTCTGTGAAGCATGGAGGGGCAGGTGTGACGGTGTGGGTGGCTTTACTGGTGACACCATTGGTGATTTATTCCAAATTCAATCCACCCTTACTAGGCATGGCTACTACAGAAGTCTGTAAGGACATGCTATCCCATCTTGTCTGCCCTTAGTGGGACCATCATTTGTGTTGGTACACAAAAATGACTTAAACACACCTCCAGGCTGTGTAAAATCTATGTGACCAAGAAGGAGCAGGAAGGAGGCCATGTTGGATGACATGGCCTCCATAATCACTCAACCTCAATGCAACTGAGATGTTTTGGCATGAGTTGGTCGCAGACTGAAAACAAAGCAGCCAACAAACGATCAGCACGTCTAAGAACTTTTCCAAGACTGTTGGAAGCCATTCCAGGTGATGACCTGATGAAGCTTCTTGAGAAAAGGCCAATGAGGTGTAAAGTCGTCATCAGAGTAAAAGAGGGAAGGGGGGGTACTGTAAGGAATCTAAGTTTTACCCACATATTCTGTTTTGGTTCACACGTGTTTCTTTACGTCGTTTCTGTATGTGCTCGTTTGTGGTTTCGCTGCCTTTAATCTGAAACTAAAACGTGCACATTCCAATAAGAGCGAGGAAAAAGCATTGCATGAACAGGTGCGTCCCAACTTTTCACTGATTCTGAACTTTTCCTAAAAACCCAAGAACATAAATAGAAAGTGACTAAATAGAATTGTGCAAATGTGTCCACATTATAACACTAGGGACAAGTCCATACATTGCCTTAAGGCCGGTGTCACACTAGGCATAAGACAATATGGTCCGTTTTTTACGGCCGTAATACGCAGTAATTGTCCCAAAACACTGTTCCGTATTCAATGCGAGGATGCGATTTTTACGCACAAATTTATCCGTGTGTCATCAGTATGGCTTCCGTATGGCGATTTTTTTGCGCAGGCTTGCAAAATGGACATATCATGGATCCATCGGCTCAAATATTCTTAAAAAAATACATACAGTCTATATATGTATATATATATATATATGTCAGTGAGACACACACATATATATATATATATATATATATATATATATATATATATATTTATTTATGTTTAATACAACGCTAGATAGCAGAAAAGCCGGTAATTCAATTGCCGGCTTTTCCTATCTCCTTCACAAACCCGACATGATATGAGACATGGTTTACATACAGTAAACTCAGTAAACTATCTCATATCCCTTCTTATATTACATATTCCTCTTTACTAATGTAACAAGTGATGCGCCTTCTGCTAGATTAACTCATCTGAACTCGAGCCTGGGAAAATATTCTGAAAAGCCTTCCCAGGCTCGAGTTCATATGAGTTCATCCAGCAGAGGGCGCATCACCCCTGCATTCCATTCATTCACCAAGTTTTATAGTCAGGAGCACAGCTGCATTAGCAGAGCTCCTGGGTGTAAAATGATTTAACCCCTTCAGATGGATTTACAGCCGGGACAAGACTGAACGACGGAAGGTATAGAATATTGTTGTTTGTTTTGTTTAACTTTATTTCAGGTGACAAGGGTCTTCAGGTGGATTAAGAGTATAATAAAATATTAAAACACCATGTGTCTTTTTTTCATTAAAATACTTTTTAATAATGTGTGTGTGTTTTATTAACCATTTCATACTATTGGATTAATAATGGATAGGTGTCATAATTGACGCCTCTCCATTATTACCTGGCTTAATGTCACCTTACAATAGCAAGGTGACATTAACCCTTTATTACCCCATATCCCACCGCTACACGGGAGTGGGAAGAGAGAGGCTAAGTGCCAGAATAGGCGCATCTTACAGATGTGCCATTTTTTCTGGGATTTAACCCTTTAATTTAGTAGCTAGAGCCCACAAATTTGACACACAGACTCTTGTTACATTAGTAAAGAGGAATATGTAATAAAAGAAGGGATACAGTATGAGATGGTTTACTGTATGTAAACCATGTCTCATATCCTGTCGGGTTTGCGAAGGAGAGAGCAAAAGCCGGCAATTGAATTACCGGCTTTTCTGCTATCTAGCGCTGAATTAAATATACAGTCATATGAAAAAGTTTGGGCACCCCTATTAATCTTAAGCTTAATGTTTTATAAAAATGTGTTTTTTTGCAACAGCTATTTCAGTTTCATATATCTAATAACTGTTGGGCACAGTGATGTTTCTGCCTTGAAATGAGGTTTATTGTACTAACAGAAAATGTGCAATCTGCATTCAAACAAAATTTGACAGGTGCATAAGTATGGGCACCCTTATCATTTTCTTGTTTTAAATACTCCTATCTACTTTTTACTGACTTACTAAAGCACTTTTTTTGGTTTTGTAACCTCATTGAGCTTTGAACTTCATAGCTAGGTGTATGCAATCATGAGAAAATCTACTTAAAGTGGCCACTTGCAAGTTGTTCTCCTGTTTGAATCTCCTCCGAAGAGTGGCATCATGGGCTCCTCAAAACAACTGTCAAATTATCTGAAAACAAAGATTATTAATTCAGGGGAAGGATACAAAAAGCTGTCTCAGAGGTTTAATCTGTCAATTTCCACTGTGAGGAACATAGTAAGGAAATGGAAGAACACAGGTACAGTTCTTGTTAAGGCCAGAAGTGGCAGGCCAAGAAAAACATCAGAAAGGCAGAGAAAAAGAATGGTGAGATCAGTCAAGGACAATCCTCAGGCCACCTCCAGAGAGCTGCAGCATCAACGTGCTGCAGATGGTGTCACTGTGCATCGGTCAACTATACAACGCACTTTGCACAAGGAGAAGCTGTATGGGAGAGTGATGCGAAAGAAGCCGTTTCTGCAAGCACGCCACAAACAGAGTCGGCTGAGGTATGCAAAAGCACATTTGGAGAAGCCAATTTCTTTTTGGAAGAAGGTCCTGTGGACTCATGAAACCAATATTGAGTTGTTTGGTAATACAAAAAGGCGTTATGCATGGCGACAAAAAAACACAGTGTGTTGTATAGTTGACCGATGCACAGTGACACCATCTGCAGCAAGTTGATGCTGCAGCTCCCTGGAGGTGGTCTGAGGATTGTCCTTGACTGATCTCACCATTCTTCTTCTCTGCCTTTCTAATGTTTTTCTTGGCCTGCCACTTCTGGCCTTAACAAGAACTGTACCTGTGTTCTTCCATTTCCTTACTATGTTCCTCACAGTGGAAATTGACAGGTTAAATCTCTGAGACAGCTTTTTGTATCCTTCCCCTAAACAACTATGTTGAATAATCTTTGTTTTCAGATAATTTGACAGTTGTTTTGAGGAGCCCATGATGCCACTCTTCAGAGGAGATTCAAACAGGAGAACAACTTGCAAGTGGCCACTTTAAGTAGCTTTTCTCATGATTGCATACACCTAGCTATGAAGTTCAAAACTCAATGAGGTTACAAAACCAAAAAAAGTGCTTTAGTAAGTCAGTAAAAAGTAGGAGTATTTAAAACAAGAAAATGATAAGGGTGCCCATACTTATGCACCTGTCAAATTTTGTTTGAATGCAGATTGCACATTTTCTGTTAGTACAATAAACTTAATTTCAAGGCAGAAACATTACTGGGTCCAACAGTTATTAGATATATGAAACTGAAATAGCTGTTGCAAAAAAAAACATTTTTATAAAACATTAAGCTTAAGATTAATAGGGGTGCCCAAACTTTTTCATATGACTGTATATATATATATATATATATATGTGTGTGTGTCTCACTGACATATATATATATATATATATATATATATATATATATATATATATATATATATATATATATATACCTATTCTATGTGTAGACATTTATTCTACCTATTCTATTCTGTCAGTGTGATTTTACTGTACACCGCACTGAATTGCCGGCTTTTCTATAGAACACCGGTGCGTATTTCTCGCAAGTCACACGCATGGTCCGTGTGTAATCCGTAATTTTCCCGCCCCCATAGACTTTCATTGGCATATTTTTTGCGCAATACACTGACAAATGCAGCATGCTGCGATTTTCTATGCCCATAACATGCCGTATATTACGGATGCGTAATATACGGCAGATAGGAGCTGCCCCATAGAGAATCATTGGGCCGTGTGCAATGCGTATTTTCTGGACGTATTTTCTGCGCTCATACGTCCGTAAAACTCGCTAGTGTGACGCCGGCCTAACTGTGATAAAAATCATCTTCAAAAAGTCCTAAAAGCCTGGTTCTGAGTTAGCTAGGGATCACCAATAACGTAGGATTTATCCAAATTTCAAGATCTCTCCTAAACCAGTCTAACTTGTTCATCCACTAGGAAGCACACATTACCCAATACAATTTCTGCTTTTTGCTCAGCCTGTATTTTTACATTATTCCTTGGCAAAAAAAAAAATATGCAAAGCGGGGGCACTTAGGCCCCTCCATTGTGTTTCTATTTGCATGCTACAGTTGCACACTATACATTGGTCCCTTTATGTAGAAATGATGAAGTGTTCATGTGAATTCAAGCTTTGCATCGGCCACAATGCAGCCAGGATGACTTTTGCTCGGACCAATATGGTCCCTACAGTCTGCTCAGTCCGGAACAGAAGGGCAGGGTGGGACCCTGTGCATCCGATCAAGGCTCACCAGCTCTGTTTTCTTCTTCGGGAGGAGAAGAGGCTCACATTTAAAATGATAAATGAACCGTGCTTGAAAAATAGCTGCACGTATTGGAAGGCACCATGTATCAGTCTGGTGCTGGCACTCGGAACAAAGCTCGGGGACCACCTTCATTAAAACAATTAGGCAAGAAGTCTTTGCAAAAGGCGGAACTCCAGCTGTTAGCTTCTGGGGCCCTCAATGCCTCCTTAGCAACGGGAGACCTAAGGGCATAGCAGGGTAGGGAACAGGGACACTAATTACATAGGTCAAGGGTCTCGTGTGCTGAGATAAGAAAGAACACACACTAGTTAGTAATTTTCAGCAGAAATGAAATAATCACAATGCACGCTTTAATGAAGGCTTTATTCGCTAATCACACTACTGATGATGAATGGGAATTCGGGAGGAGTGAGGTCTCGGTGACCGACACATGCTAGGCTTCTGGAATGGCTGCTTTATTTCGTTGCCACAGAGGGTAATTTAGTAAAATGGCTCCATTTGATAGAAATGCTTTTATAACGCAAACAATTTGGTGACTTCTTGCTTGCACAACTTTGCTCGTGGTCTCCTATGAGCAGACATAGATTTACACCAAAATTTGACCCATTTCTTGGCCTCAAAGTGTTGGCAGGTGAAAACAAATCATCACCTATTCACAGAATCGATCGGTGAAGGTCCAACCAACCGGCAGAAGGGTGCACTTTTATCTCCTTGAGATGGAGCAAGAGTGTGCATGCTTGACCGGTGCTCTTCCTTAGAGGGCTGCCGAGAGCTGCTCTTGGCTTTTTCTGGTAGTCCCATAGAAAATTAATGGACTAGTAGATGAGCAAGTGCACACCCATTCCATGATCCGTCTAGAATGCAAATTACTCATTTTAGCGATCAATCTAAGAGGTTGGACTCCCTCGATCACCTATCTGGTGGATAGGTAATAACTTGTTTAATTACTTTACATGGTAGGGTTTGATGGTGCGGATGCCACATGGACCCAATAGCCACATCTCCCTGCAGGGGCAAATACGTGCATATGCTTGTGCTCATTCATCCCTGTAGATGGAAGTGACTTTTGGATGTAGGTGACAGTTGCACCATTGGGCTCCACTTTAAGGCTTAATGGGGTTGTCAACTACTTTTATATTGATGACCTACCCACAGAATAAATCATCAATATCAGATCGGTGGGGGGTCTGACATCCAGGATCCCAACTTATTAGCTTTTCTTCCCTTAAGTGTACAGAGCGGAACACCACTTGGAAGTCCACTTGTTTAGAAGGAAGCGATGACATCCCATTCGCCACCATATCGTAGATCATGGTCACATCATGGGGATCTTTTTGTCTCACTCGTTGGGCCATGAGCTAGTACTCACGTTTTGGTTTATATGTTCTGTTTTGAGTACATATAGAAATCTGTGTGTCACTATATATGATGATTGTTCCTTGACTCCAGTGCATGGAGACTATACGGAAAGTCTGTACACCAGTGCATGGAGACTATATGGCTCTGTGCTAAAGACATCACAAAGCTTTGAAACGCAAGGCTCCGTCATGTGTATCAGGCTTGGGGAAATGCATTTGGGTAAAAATCATAGATGTTGGTTGTAAGAAGTCGTTGATACTTGTACTTTGGTTCATTTTTTCCCACTTTTTCAGAATGCTTTCAATTTTCACATTGAGAAAATTCAGTTTCACGAAGCAGAATCGGAAATAGACTTAGTGGAAGCAATGGCAGAAAAAGCCAAAAAAGTCTCCAAAACTTCACAAGATGGGGTCTGGCCAGTGCATCCTGATGACCAATACCCAAAGTGAGCATCGCCATCTCATTGTGCCTAATGTAAACCCTTTGTTTTCATGATTCGATCTACTGCACCTTGTATCTTGTATAAAAGCCCATGTATACATATATACAGTAGTTGTAGGAATTTAGAGTTTTCTCATGGGGTCTCATAAGTGGTCATGGAGGGTCTTATTGTCATATTAGCTGAACACAGGATGTATCCTGCTGTCATGTCACCCGCATCCTTATTGTTAGCCCTTGTGTCTCCTCACAGCATGGTGGTCTTGCCTTTCCATGTGCATTCAAGCAGTATGGCCTCATACATTCAGTACGGCAGTGTCAGTGACAGGATGAGATGTTGATTGATGGTCTACTCAGTTTTCGGCCTTTAGGTTTGGTCACTCATGCTATGCATTATGTCCTGTGCTACAATTATGTTTTATTATATTGTTTGTGACAATTAGGGGCCCATTGTTGACCCCTGGTTCACTGTAGAATCCCCTGGTTTTCTGATGGGCTATTCCGACTCTGTACATTAATATATATGTGTATACACGATATGTGCCCCCTCTACATTACACCATAGGTCTGTTATGACCTCCCCTTCTAAGTCCGCAGACATTAGTATGGAGTTGTTGCGTCCGACCCCTGATAGCATCCCATAGCACTATCCCTCCTCCACCAAACTGTACAGTGGGCACAGTGCAGTCAGGGGATAACGTTCTCCTGTCATTCACCAAAACCAGATGCCAGATAGAGAAGTGTGATCCGTCACGGCACAGAACATGTCTCCTCCATAGTCCAGTAGTGGCAGCTTTACACCACTACATCTGACACTTGGCATTGTGCTTGGTGATGTACGGCTGCATATAGTGGTTTAGGCAGGAAAATCCTTGGCATGAGGCTCCTGATGTATACTTTTTATGGTGATGTTAATACCAGAGGAGGTCTGGACTCTGCAGTTATGGAGTCAGCAGAACGTTGGTGACTTTTGTGGCCTCGGCTCCTCAGCGCTTTAGTTTTTGCCAGGGAGCTCAAAGGCAAAATTTGTACAACCCATGTACGATTTATCCTACTGCAGTTTGATTATGGAAGAGGGACCTTTAGGCCCCCCACCAGATGACTGCTACCTCTGCACCCTCTTTTTTTCACCTGTGGGTAAGGAACAATTGACAATTTATTAGTTACATAGGAATTCTTACATGCATACAAATGTTCACTCTGGAGAGGTTCACAATCATCAGTCCCTGAAATGTCAGTTTGCTGGAGGACATTATTTACCTGGTAATGTGAGACGCCCCAGGGGATACCCTCCTACTCAATTCATACTGGGGGGGGGGGGTGCTCCTACTAGTTTCCAGGTTGTCCAAAGCTTGCTAGCACTTTCCATTCTCCATTCTTCACATAGTCTGCTGTTATCAATGTCATATTCACAAATCTATTCCTCTGAGCACTGAGACTTTTGCATGGCCACAATCCTGCATTGCATGATGGGGCTTGTAGTACATGGGAGAATACCTAAAAACACCTGCTGCTCTGCCTCTGATGAGCTATAATGCCTTGGAGACATAAGAAGCACAACAATTACTGATTTGTTTCATACAATTGCAGTAATCATATGTTTATACAGTAGAACTGGCAATCAGGGTCGGCGCCAGCAAGTGCCGGGGCCCACGGTGCCTGGGGGCCCCACTTTAATTTATGATATCCACCGTACATGTAAGATGGACACCGCATGTATGGAGCTGCACCCACGCTATACAGTGCGGGTGACGGCTGCGTCATACAGCTGGCACACAAGTCTAGCTCAGATCGCAGCAACAATCACAGCTGTTCCCGGTGTTTGTAATTGTCTGCAGCAGTGATGTCACATCATTAGCGCCGCAGCCAGTCAGTGGTTCTAAGGCCACCGCTCGCTGAATGGCTGCACCGTTGTCAAAGTGATGTCAGCGCTGCAGACAATTACAGACACTAGGAGCAGCGGCTGAGACTCAGTGTTGGACCCGGGAAGGGAGAATAAGGCAGAGTTTTTTGGGGGGTTTTTAAACGGGTTTTCTGAAACCGGAAAAAAACCCTTTAAGCTAGTCAGTTTTTTGTGAGCTTATAAAAATGGAGACGAATATTAGGCATTTTTTGTGGCGTTTTTTGTTCACACGATCTTGACGTGCCCTTTTTTTTAAGTCTGCGGTAAAATATGTAAAAAATGGTAAATACTACACAAACATCACAAAAACCACAATGTTTTTTTATTGTGTGTTATCATTCTTACAGAAACACAGACAAAAACAGTAACTGTCTTTCCTGCCCATGGCAACCAATCACAGTGCTGCTTTCATTTTATCACAGCTGTTTATGAAATAAAAGCTGAGCTCTGATTGGTTGCCGTGGGCAACAAAGACAGTTGTTCCGAACTGCTAAATCTGAACCAGTGTGTGAAGGCTCAAAGGCGATCCTACTCTTGGGTGTGGTAGTAGAACTACAAGTTCCAGAATACTATAAAGTCAAAAGCCAATGATATATGTTAAAACACAGAAAAGAAACATAAATTTGTCATGTATAGTGTGATGCAGTGACCCCTGTTACAGCTAGTGGGCGCTGTATGTGCTCCTCAGGATACGCATGGAGGCATAACTGTAATGGTGGTAATGAAACAGTGTCCGGCATGATTGTAAATGGCCGGTATGTGTGGCAGAGGGAGTCTGCGCTCTAAGCCAGTAATGTTGTTGTTCTGGGACCTGTAGTCCCACAAGTGTTTGTATAATTGTAAAGGGAGGCTTACAGGGTTAGTTGGTGAGCTGGGTGGGTCTGACTAACCACACACACACCTCCCACCCAGTGGAGGGGTTACAGGTACATAATGTGACCATGGCGTGGTCACATGGTGGAGAGTGTTTGGATCTGTATGGTCCATGTGCAAGGTCCTGGAAGCCTATGTGTTGGGAATGATGTCTCCCTGAATAGGTGGGGCTTTGGCACTGCGTGGCCTGTGTGTTGGACGGTCCCAAGTGGGGAGGGACGTCCTGAAGAGCGCATGGAGAGGCCTGTGTGTTGGGAGGTCCTGGGAGTAGGACTGGATCCCTGAATAGCGCACAGAAAGGCTGAATGTGCAGAGTCGGTGACGGCACTGTGTTGGGGAGCTCCCGACATTCGGAGGGTCTGGACTGTCATGAGTGCCCTGATCACAAGGACAGTGATCCTGGTTAGGCTGCTTTCCAGGAGTGTGGACTGACAAGGAGTCAACATATGGAGCAGGAGCTCCAGAAAGGTAACTTCCAGATAAAAGGGGTTTCTGTGAACCATGCGGTCTCCCACGGTAACTGGTCCTGCGTGATTAGAAACTGCGAACTAATGTCATGTGTGCTATATGAGTAGAGACATTGATACGGCATATGGACACCCCCCCGGGAACTAGTCAAGGAGGACTGGCGGGTGTAGGGTCTGAACTGTGAGTTAAAGCCGTATATGAAGTATCTGAGTTAAAGCTGCAACTTAATGTCATCTGTTGGTGCCTATTGTGTTCCATGAAGTATGTAATGGACTGTGCATGACCTGGTTTATGACTACATAATAAACCAAATAGACTGTTTATGTGAAAAAACGTGCCTGTCTACGTTTATCCCATTGCCAAGCTAGTATTCTCCAACCCACTAGTGATCGCGGCATTACAATAGTCACCTTATCTGGTGACCACGTCTAGTGAGACTAAAGTTACGGTTAAGATGGCCACTGCTGCAGCAGCTTTTCTGTGCTCCCTCTGCTACTGAGGTGGCCATCTTGAACATAGGAGCACTATGTGGTGGCCATCTTGAATATAGGAGGACTATGCGGTGGCTATCTTCAACACAAATGATCATCAAAATTCTTCATAGTCCAGAAAGGCACGTCACTTGTTATATATTGCCTTCCAACATTCCATGAACGTTTCGCTTGGTGGAATCTTCAGCAGTGGCTCCATCAGTGGCCATATAAAGTGTCGTAGCTTTGGCGACGTTCACATTTGAGTTTTCCCGTTCCGTTTGTCTTCTTTTCTAAAACAGCATACAAACAAATTCATGTGCAGGGCAGATCTGTTGCATTACTGATATTAGGGGGTTTCTGTTTTACATCAATTATTGGAACACAAAAAACTGACCCTCCATAATAATCAATAGGGTTCCTCTGCTTTTGTTTGCATCCGTTATGGCTTTGATTCATTCTGCACATTAATTCCTGAAAGGAACAAACAAACGGAACATAACTTTAGAAATAAAGGAAACAGAAGAGGGAAGGACCGTTCATGGAATAATGGTGATTTCTTCCTCCAGCCATGGGGAAGAATATTTTACAATTGCAATATAGATGTAATCTTTGGTCCGGCAGATGTTCCACCTTATAACTGATATTGATATCGGAGACTGTAACGCACATAACTGAAAACACAGCTGTCCATCATTAACAGGCGGGACTTTGTGCCTTTTTTTCTCATCTCCCCCCTCCTGGGACTTCATGAGAAAGTTTAAAGCAAGGAGGGATCAGTCAGTGAAAAGAAATCTCTAGTGAAAGTAGTGTAAGTTGATTGGTGGGAGGGGGTGTTATTGAGCCAGGAGTGGGATATACACAGTGGTGCACAAGGAAGTGCATGAGATATATGATCAGGGACATGTCATGACCGGCTGACAGGGGTGTTACCTCTTTTCGGCAGATCCTGGCTTATTACAGGATACGAATCAGCTCAGGTAGCAGAGCAACAAATCAGATCATTTCAAGGGACGCAGCCAGGGGTCTCATTCCCTTTGTGTTAACCTCCTTGAAGAGCAAAAGTGAAGCACCTGTTCTACCTCACATATATGGAGACCCCGGAAGAGCAGAGGAGCCCCGAGAGGCAACCGAGGACTTTACGCAAAAGTGGCGCACGTTCAGGATCACCGCATAGGCTCAGGTGTCAACGACGTAGTGGTTCCTGCGCCACCAAGAGCGTCATCTCTTCCACCTCGGAAAGACGGAATGAGAGGGAGAGGAATAGGGTGAAGTTGGTCAACCTTGGTTTTGCTAAACTGAGACAGCATGTACCCCAAGCTCAGGGTCCTAATAAGAAGATGAGTAAAGTGGAGACCCTCCGATCTGCCGTTGAGTATATACGAGCCCTACAAAGCCTTCTTTTGGATAGGAAAGCCGGAGTGGACACACAGGGAGGACCAAGCTCTGATGGACTCTCACCATGTGGAAGCACCTGCTCAGTGGACTCGGGATCCATGCCTTTGTCACCAGGGTCTTGTTCTCCATGTACATCTGAAGAGTGCTCCCGGGAGGACAGCAGTGTGTCAGATGCAGACTTCTTCTTGACATTGCATGGTTGGGGATAGCATCACTAAGAGGTAGGTGCACCTGTAAAGACATCATTTAGCAAACGGGCAAACTAGGCATCCATGTCCTGGCTACTTAGGGTGGGATGTGAAATAAAGGTATAGGAGATTATGTAAGGGAATTTACAAAAGAAAAGTTTATTAAAGTTCTCACAATTTATGCTTGAGCTAAATTTTTCATCCTATGTACATGGACATGAAAATTCGCAATGCAAATAAGTCCAAGATCTCTAGTAGTCACTGTGTCCAAGATCTGCATATGGGGACCAAACCAGGATTACCAACCAGGTGTATAATCTTGGGCACTCAGTAAAAATATTTTTTTCCAGTGTCCGGAAAAATAAAATGGATATTTTCATGATATTTTGTTTAAGGTTGCAAAATTTCGTCCAAGTCAATGTGGTCATAATTTTCATCATTGTACAGCGAATCTGATAATGCAGTGATACCAAAAATCTGAGCTGTAGACATGTATTTCAAGTCATTTTTAGAATTATAATTTTTCAATATGTCTATTAAAAAAAACATGAGCTGTCCGTCATTTTTTTATAAATTGCCCCCCCTCCCCAAATAATCAAGTCAGCAAATTGCCGCATAGTATAAATCACAGAATGTGAGCGACACTTTCGTAAGCCTCAGTTACCAGTAATGGGAAAAAAATTGGAAGATTTGATCTGACAACAGAAGTGATTGCAATGACTAAAATAACAGATACAATGGAGGCGCTTGATTGTTAATGATCAGTTGTCCCCAAACTGTGGTTCATCAGATGTTGCAAAACTACTCCCATCCAGAAAATTAAGAAACAAATTACCAAGCAAGTGTGAAAAAAGAAAATAAAATGGTCATGACTATGATGGTGCCCTCTGGTGTTTCCACCTATCCTTTGCGTCTAGTCACTCTACGTCCCACCGTCACCTTCTCTTAAAAACATGATTAGTCTTTACCTCCATCTTCTAGGTCTCTTCATTTTTCCTGTAGAAGTTACTTAATTGTCAACGATGTCAGCAATAATATTAGATACTGTTCAAAAGCAGATATCAAATATTGAAAAAGTAACAGCTTGCCAATCAACGTGAGACTATAATTCCCATCAACAAACTCAATATGCAAAAAAAAAATAAGCAAGACGTAAATGGACTGTATTGGTTGTGAGCCAACTTTCCTATAGCCCTAAATAGCAAAGTCATTGTACCACATCACTGCTGTCAGTATTGAGCCCTTAGCACATCTGTCCATCGCGGACTCTTACAGGTGGGAGTCTTATCGTCATCCGATTACAGTTTTATGGGGAACGTAACACTCCATTGAGATCAATAGGCTTCTGGGTTTGAGGAAAATGTCAATGGCTGACAATACAGGACAGGGGTGTTCCATTTTGGTTATTATACCAGCAAAGGCATACAAAGGTAATAAGTCACCCAAAATTATATTGGTAATTGATGTGTATACAGCAAAGACTACCTTAAAGCATGACCTTTCATCAACGCAAATAACCAAATTTGGTGTCAGATTAGTTAAAAGCAGACAATACATATAACAAACATGGTTTCAAATATATGCAGAAATAACATATAAAGTGCCCACGACTCAACCAGTGCAAACAAAAAATGGAAGGATCTCATCCTTGTCTTGAGACACCTGTTCGGCGTGTATAGCCCCTAAACTCCCTAGTCGTACCCCATATGAAAGCTCCTGTCCAAAGGCAGCACCCAAGTGATACCTAATAATGTCACCCTCACACACACACAAGCTGTTCCTACGCGTTTCGGCCCACTTTTAGTGGCCTCTTCAGGGAAATATCGGTAGTTTTGGAGAAAGTATAAGATGGGTAGCAAAATACATAAGTGGCCGTGCAGTGGCACTAGGCCTAATGTAGGGCGTCTAAAGCTGACCCTCAGCGGTGCCAGATGACCCCTGTCCTGTGTATTCATACTTACCCCAACACTACCGATATTCCCCTCAAGATGCCACTAAAAGAGGGCCGAAACGCGTAGGACCAGGTTGTGTGTGTGGGGGGTGTTGACATTATTGGGTATCACTTAGGTACCAAAGCTCTAGGGGCAGGCATAAGTGCCGAGAATGTTGGATGCCAGGAGGAACCAAGAAGTCCAACTTGTCTTGAGTTGGGTTGGGTAGCAAACTGAGCCAAAGGGATGACACAAGGACAGGTTCAATGTCAAAAATCAATTTGAGTAACTGACCCTATAACTTTATCCCTCTTAGAACAACGCATCTGGGCCCTTTTCCTTTTTTTTTAGCCCATTTGGCCTTTCAGCAAAATTAGCTGAGCGTTGGCCATTAAAACACTCGGTAGTGCCCTCTTTTCGACACAGCGTAGAAGAGCATACCAGACCATGTGTTGGGTTCCAGTCTGTTTACTGACACTCTGTTCCTATCATTGGACGTCGTCTGCGTCTGTTTACTGATCCTCTTCAGTCTCAGTCTAATGCACCAGGTCTTCATTTTTTAAGAGTCTCGTTGTTTGCTGACTGTATCTCTCAGAATCTCACTGTTTTCTTTATCCGCCTTTGTGAATCACAAGCTCTTTTCGATTGCTCATTTTCTGGGAGCGGAGAATCATGCATACCTCCGAGATCAAATAAACCCACTCAGTTTCTTTTTTCCTTTTCTTTTATATCTAGTTATGTATAACATCGGTTTTCTTAAAGGGGTAGACTAGTCACAGATGACAACTTTCAGAGAGCGGTTTTTTTTTTCGCAATGATCAGCTGATTGCCAAAGATCCCGCTCCCGGCACCCCAGGCGAATAACTAATTTTACTGGGAGAAGTCACGAGAGATGATTAATTCTCTATATAATTTCATAGCTATGGATCATAAATGAGGAACCCAAGTGGGACACCCTTAGATGACCATATGCCCTAAAAGATCCCGATCATGCAATCTTGTTAAGGAGTCCTACATGGTAATAAGAGTCTTTCTCCATTGTGCTTCCAAATGTTTGTTGTCTACCTTTGGGGACATTTTTTTTTTTGCTTAAAAAGCATTTTTGCCATTGGGTTTCTTCACAAATTTTGCACAGTTTGCCTTCTATAGGCTCTGTGTTCCACGGCCTACTGTTGCCTGCAGAAAGAGTTAACTGGGGATCCATCAGTAAGCTCGTAAAAACGTGAACATACACTTTTAGTTCCATATTTGTGCTATGGTCAAGAAATATGAAGATCGCAGTGACACATCGCATCTAATGTATGTCAATGGGGTCCCAAACTAATCTTGTTGGACTTCTGGTCGCAAGTTGCACTCATATTTACCGCCATATAGTACCTTTCCAAAAACACTATTTATTAAAAAAAATATTAGGATGTACATTATTAGAAAAAAAGGTCCAAAAACAGCGCCGCCTTCTCCGCTGGTTGACTGAGGTATTGCAGCTTACCCATGTTAATTTCACTGGATTTAGACTTACGGTAAATGATTTTTTTTATTTCAGAGGCACGTTATTGAATATATTTTGCTGTCTATATATCTATAATTACTTTTTTTTCCCTCTTTGCCCTTTAGGTCAATTGGGATCAGAGTTTGAATAAAATTCCTGCAACGATATTTCTCATCAGGACCGGAAACGATTTGTGAAACTCTTAAATGTTAATATATAGAGTTATTTATATGTGAAAATGTATATATATATATTTGCTGGCAGTGGACTACCATTTGTATTTAGGAGGGTCATATGTTTGGTTAAATCAGTATTTTCAGTCCCTTTTTATGCGTTTTTGTATTTACTATGTACTCTTTGATTCTTACTCAGAGGGACCACAAATCCACCTCTGGAGAAGGGCTTTTAAGTGAGACCTATTGTATCCCGAAATCCTCATCTTTTCTATGGATCAGAAAAGGCACTGTTTACTGAGAGCTTTCTCTTGCTCCAGGCTACATAAAGGACTGAATCTTGCAGCCAAAATGCATTCAACTAATGGATCCGAGAATAAACAGACCCTGCATAGTGCAAAAAAAAAGCAAAGGAAATCTCTGAATAATATATACATCAAAAAGCCTCGGTGACAGAGATGGGCCATTGCATTGGTTGTCAGATTATAGTAAGTGCCCTGCGACCTATTAACCTTTTCACTCAGGCATCATCTCTACCCGCCATGCCGGCACCACTCATTCATCCCAAATTGTTGGTCATATACAATACAGATACAACCAATAGTAGACCCTCCAATAGACCAAGGTAGACCCCCCAGCTGCAACTGTACTTAAATTTAAAGACCTAGGCTGGTCCATATAATTAGGAAAGAACCACTGATTCACTACCAATAGCCCATACAGTCACTCCACTATGCCAAATTCAAATACTTTACTTAAAGGGGACTTTTCTTCAGTTATAGTAACTTAAACTGAGTACCACTTCTAATTGCTGCCGTTTCACTGATTCTGGAGCAGTTTTCCTTTTTCTTCTGTGCCCCTCCGTTCCAAAGTTATGCCCCCTGATAAAAAAAGATAGACATGTTTGCTTCAATCAGCTCTGGGAGAGTTTGTTTCCTTTTTGACGCTAGCCAATCAAAACACAGCCACACCCACAGAGACATTCTGTGTTATACGCCCATAACTTTGGAACGGAGGAGAACAGGAGAAAAAGAGAAACTGTTCCAGAATCAGTGGAGAAGCAGCAACTGGAGGAGATACTTACTTTAAATGAAAAAATCCAGTAACATTTCCCCTTTAAACACTGTGTGGCTCAGCTGTTACAGCAATTTCTGCAAACATACACTCAGTTAGGGACATTTCTTAGCACATACAATTAAAAAAGCAACCAACAGGGAGCTGTAAAGCCCTTTTACTGGAACGATTTCCAAAGACATTGATATAGACAGAGGACCTGCACTGCTGGCCATTGAAAGATATCAATGGCCTCTCATTAAAGGGATAAAAAAAAGACCAATGTTGGCTACCTATGCTCACACAGGCAGTCTGGTGATGCTATGTCTAAATGCTTCACTTTACTGGGCATGGGTAGTCCCCAAGGCCCCTATACACATTAGATGAAAGTTGGCTGAACCCACAAATTTGGCAGGCCTGGCTGACCATCTAAATTGCATGGTGATGTTTAGGGAGAGATCAGGGAGTTGGAATTTCAATGGTCATCCTTTCATTGTCAGGATAGATAAGCCTCTGCCAGTGATGTGTGGCAGCTGCTTTCTCCTCTTTTCCTCTATGGGGGAGTCGGGAGAGGTAGCTGTCTGCCGAATGTAAGCTACCTCATGTGCATGGCCAACTTTACTACTTTCCCAATATACACTGCCATTTAGGACCTATATAACCACCCATGGTTGCTTACCAGTAGCCACGTAGATACATAGTGATCCAATGCCTTTACTGGCCCTGAGCAATCCACGTCTCACCATCAAGAATACCCTATTCCTTCATGCACTACCCACTACCAACTAGAGCGCCAGACTGGTCAATATGGTTAAAAAGAAACAATGGTTTTCCAACCAATGGCTCATACAGTAAGGCTAGTTATGCAATATCGATACGTATCTACCTCCAATTGCTAGTACTAGTTATATTTAAGCCCGAGTCGCTCCAGACTACCTTTGTAATTTGTTAGTCAAAGCACTGATACTTGGGATTCCTCGTGATGTATATATATGTATTTGCATTGAAACGTGTACATTATTTGTTCAGTCATTTACTCCAAACCCACAATGCACAGATGGAAGAATGTAGAGCAACCCATGAATCATGGCAACTCTCCGAAACTGGGGACAATTCTCTATGTAAATACATGATGAACCGAGGACCTTCGTCTACCCAGCATCTTCCCTGGCCTGTAAAGACTTGTGCCTATAAAGTGTCTGACATCCAGGGAATCAGCAAAGTGCATGAGGGGATTGCACTTTAAGCATAGATATTTCTGGATAAAGGACATACTGCATATAAGGACTGACACTCGCCAAGACACCGCTGATTCCTAAACTCTTAACTTATTTATTTGTAGATAATTTCTTTTTACTTATAGATTTTCTAACCCGCACATTAAGCTATTTTTCTAATTAAAAAACAGAAAACTTTTTTTATTGCATTATAACTTGTGTTCTGTTTTGTACAAATTGAGAAAAAAAATGGAAAAATTCATATAGAACAGCCATATTCTTATAGTAGAAACTTTACCCAAACCACTCATAATTGGGATCTTTAAAGGACTTGTTCAGCCCCTTGAATTTTTTTCTTCTAAAACGGAGAATGGAATTAAATAATAAACGTAATAATACCTTAGTGAACCCACTACATACATGTCACAACTATGTAGGCCACCCATCAGTCTCTGTATCCTGCCTTCAGTGATGACTTTTTGACTTGGACATGGGACTGCTGCAGCCAATCAATGACTGCAGTGGACATCAGTGAGGTCACTACTGTAGCTAGTGATTGGTGAACTAGGCAAGTCTTCAATTTATCAACAGCACCGCATGGAAAATTAAACATTACACTTTTCTCATTAAAATCAACCCTACGTTAGTAAATTACACTGATGTCTGATGTAAGGAATCATTTTAGATATTGGATAAGGATTCAAAATTGGTCTGGTGGGGTATTTCAGAAGGTTTCTTTTTTAACCAGTCAACCCCTTTAGTATTCTTAACAAGGTCAAGAAAATGTATAGTAAAACTAGAACATTTCTGCATTAATCTTTTTAATCATTTTAGGTACCGCAATGGGGTCCTGAGCTTGTCCTAGATTCCTTCCATCAAAATAAAAAAAGTTAATTTAAATAGGGTCAATAATATGGAAAAAGAATAATTTTCCAAATCCTGCAATATAAATAAAATATATTTACACATAGGATGGGGCAATTAAAGGTATAAATCTTCTAGTGATGTTGATCTAAACTTACTATGACCCATTTACAATATGGAACCATATTAATATAGCGTTATACTTCATGGATATGCTTGGGAATTCTACACTAAATACCTATTGCCCTGCTTTGGACCTGCTAATGAAGATACTTTCCAAAGTCATAGGAAGCCTCTTTACATAAATATGACTAGCCGAAACCCTTCTTTTCCTTCTTTGTATCCAGGATTGTACAGGCAGTACAGTGATCACCATAACAAATACCAAAATATGCCCTTCTTGCCTAGTGATGTTCTCTCCACCACTACTAGCACTCACTATGAATAAGGAATGTCCAAAACATATCTTCCCCTTTTGGTAACCCCTTATAAAAGATAATGTGATATGACTGTTATATAAGTTTACTTGTTCTTGCTGTTAATTTTGGAGAGAGAAGCCTTGCTCAAGCTCATAGTGGCCAAAGTGAAGTGAGGGAACCAAAGCTTGAACCACCCGTGGCAGGCTTATGATACCCAATCACAAGGCTTATGAGGGATTATGAAGTCACATTCAACACTATTTTTCTTATTTCTAACCCTCATAACAGGCTGTCCATTTTGTATAATCTCTTATTGTTAGAAAGTAACCTGACAATAAACTAAATATAAAATATCTTACTGCTAACACCTTTGGATTTTAGCTATAATCTGTGGATGAACCAAGCAACAAGTGTTCACTACCTCTGCAGTGCCTCCAGAGGAGATTTGAAGCATTACACAAAGTATTGGGTTGTATATGTAATCCGCTAATAAGCCAGGTCCTCCTTGGCAAGATGCGCTTTTTGAACCTGCTCTACATTGTATTGATAGTGAGGACTCATGGGACCCCTCACTATTAGCTAAGAATTGCCATAAAAGTTGTCTGAAAGTTAGTTTTCAAAAGCAGGCAACTCCTCTAAGTTAAAGAATTCAACAAAATGTACACATTAATGCCAGAAGGGGGTTAAATAATTAAATTCGCTCAGAGCAGAATCTGCTTTGGAACTAATTAATATTGACAATAGCCAAAGGGATGTAGTTCACGCTGTTGCATAAAATTTCTACACAGGAACAGTCATCCCATATTGTAAATTGCTCATATTCCAATGAAGATTTATTTTAGATAAATTTTTCAATTTAAAGTTTTACATTTGTATTGATTGTTCCAGTGAATCAAGTCAGGATTTAATAATAGGTGGCAAACTCACATTTTCGGCCTTCTTGCGGTTCGGGTCCTCAGACTTTATCATTGTAACTTGCTGATGTGTCTAAAGTCCCCCATACAAATGTAACAAAAGTTGCCCAAACGCGCCAACATCGGAAGGAATTGATGACAGTTCTAATATCTATAGAAGCCTCGCGACTTTCTGCCGGGAAATGATGTCAGAGGAGAGAAGGATCCATAATTTTGGTTTTCCAATGTCCTATCATTTTGTGCTCCAGGAGATGAGCAGCTGTCTAATTCTTTCTTAGGGAACACAAGAACTCTCGGCCTCGTATAGCTTTCCTACTTTGGGGACACAGGAGAGATAGCTATAGACTGAAAGATTATTCAGCCGACAGCTTTTTAATGTGTATGGGGGGATCTGTCAAACATGACTGCTCTGCTTGGTCTAGCATGCATGTTATTTGATCAGAGAATGGCACCACTTGTACCCACTTTCCAACTTACTTTAACCAAATTTTTCCTGGAAGCATTTGTCGGGAAAGCTCTACGTAAAGTGTAGATAATAAGATGAACCACTGGGGTGTCTGAAGACATTACCGTAGTTCTTGCTATGCAGTTTAGAACTATTCATCAAAGCTTTTACGAAAAGCTTTGAAAAGTTGCATAACTTTGGCACAACTCGAAGCTGCGCTATCATTTGGCAACTTTTGTTGTTCTCATGCCAACTTTGCCCAGTTCCGACAAATTGAATGGAGTCGGGCAGGACAGGACCCTGGCAAACATCGCACGTCAAATTCTTGAGATGTACGCCCCTCTAAGCGTCTATACTATTGATGAGTGAATATGCTGGGATAAGGTGTTACCGGAGCATTCTCAGGTGTTAACCGAGTGTCTTCGGCGTGCTTGAAAAATATGTTTGAGTCCCCGCGGCTGCATGTCTCGCGGCTGTTCGACGGCTGCAACACATGCAGGGATTGCCTAACAAACAGACAATCCCTGCTTCTGTTGCGACTATCAAACATCCGTGAGACATGCAGCCTCGGGGGCTCGAACATAGTATTCGAGCATGCCGAAGACACTCGGTTAGCACCCAAGCATGCTTGAATAACACCTTATCCGAGCACATTCGCTCATCACTACTCTTTATGTATTAGGAGCGTCTGACTCCAGCACACCTCCTCATCAAGACCGGCGGTAAATTGTGCTTCATGTGTCAAAAACCATGGGTGGTTCTAGCACAAGTATCCTTAGTTTTCTAGCAACTGCAGATGAGCTCATTAAAGGGACAGTGCAGCGCCCCAGAGTCTTGGTCATTGCAGTACTGACGCTCCGCCACTAAGGGGAGTGATGGTATGTCTCCTGGCACTTAAGGAGTTCACCTGACCAGGTATCACAATCACACACTACATTTCACACTCTGGCCACCAGGGGAGCAAAGGGTTCTATGTATTAGGCCACTCCTCACAGTCTGGTAAAACTGGGGGCTGGATAGGAAGTTAGTTAGAAGCTGACTGGGTTGGATCCAGGCAACATCCTGTGGCAGAGGGTGTTGCAGGGGAAGATTCAGGGGGTCTCTGTCAGGGGTGGGATCCTGGCAGTGACCTAGTGAACAGAACAGAACGTTACGGAGCCGCGCCTGCACCCGTTGCGGCGGCGTCCTAAGAAAGGAAACAAAGAGAAGTTTATTGTGGAGAAGTGAGAAACAAGATCGCAGCAAAAAGGAGATAAAGCCAGTAGGAGTCGTGCCGTAAGATCGAGGCAACATCCTACTGAGGCGTGTAGCCGGTGGCTGGAACGCCGAGGAAGTATTTGGCTCCAAGCAATACTTCAAACAGCGGCAGGACAGTTAATTTTAGGTTGGCTGTCTCACCTAAATCACCTAAGCAGACATAGGGGGCAATTGTGGGAGAGGGGCGACGCTAGGGTCCCGGAAGAACTCCAGGCCTACCCGTCATACGGGTGCGTCCTATCCAAATCATCTGGGGGATGGAGAAAGAACATCAGAATAGATACGAGTTGTGAGAGAGAAGAACATCAGAAACAGACACAACAGTTGTGAGGACTATCCCGTGGTGCTCAGCAGGGAGGTACTACAACACACAGGCGCTAGAAGGTAGGCACTGATTTCCACCTGCAAATGAAACTCTGGATGTGCCTTCGGACCGGCCGGTCTCAGCCAGCCCTGTTAGCAGTACTCTGGATTGAGGATCCTGAAGCCTTCAGTAAAGAGGTAAAGAGACTGCAACCCTGTGTCCTCGTTATTCATCGCGACCTGCACCACGCACCATCATCACATCTTTCATTGGACGCCCCTTAGCAGGGTTACAGACTGGGTCTAGCCACCGTGACAACCTCAGGACCGAGACAGAGAGGCCCGGTACCGAGTACCCCGCGGCCCTGCGTCTGGGGGCGCTCCAACTACATCAGCACAAAATCACTGTTTGAGACAAGCACGGGCACTCAGTGGACCCTTGGCGTTACAAAGATGAAGCTCACACGTAGTTCAAAGTCTCGGACACCATTTGTCCCATGAACGTGTGGCCAAAAAGTGATGTGGGCCCATCAGAACATCGATAAACATTGATGGCTACTTTCACACAACCATTATTCCCAAGCCGATACTAAGATTCCTAGAAGGTCAAATGTTTTTGTCCAAATTTAAAAACTGAAACCTTTTGACTTGCATCGGTGAAAAGCCGATTCTGGACCACGGATCTCACACACGGATCTGTGTATATTTTTAGGAAACAAATGTTCAATGAAAACACATGTGAGTGATTTTGGCTTACAAATACAGATGTAAAATACTGACCAAATACTGAACATGTGAAAGTGGCCTAATACATCGTCACTGAAAAGGCGGAGGAGACTCTGATCTCCACTAGTAAACTGTTTAAATGCAGTGATCAAGCTGAAAGTGGCATTTAAAGGGTGACACTGAGTGGGCAACCTCGTGGACATCATCACAGGGAATGCCTTCTATGGGCACAGAACTAAAGGTACATTGAACAACCTCAAGGCTTTAAGACCAAAAAATCCCTGTCTTCCAGACATGCTTAGGTGTACCTTAACAGCCATGTATTATTAGCTTTTGACACTTCAAACTGCATGCATTACTTAATAGATCTCTTAAACCCAAAGAGGCAGGTGTACTTACATTGAAAACCCCATTCATGTAAGTATCAAAGTTTCAAAGTTTTCCAGAAATGCCCTTAGAAACATTTTTTCTGATATACATATATTAGCATTTTAATTAGTTAGCAAAACATTCAAAAAGTACACCAGCCTCATCAGGTCTAAGATCTCTATCCAATTATGGTAACAAATCTACTTTGAAAAAAAAAAGTGATTGAAAAAAGGAATGTAAAAAAATACAACTGAGTAGCTGAACTTGGGCCCCTTTTTCTTATAATCGATGGGGTCCTGTTGTACCCCATTACATCCCTTTGCGGATCCTTACCAATCACAGCATATTTATGACATAAAACTAAATCAGTAGTGAACCTGCTCAAAGTAACAAATCACAAGAGTCCTGATTAGAGTTGAGCAAAATGATTTGGAACCTGGTCCACCAGCCACGTCGGAAGTCCAAGGCCACCAGACCAGAGTCCTGCAAAGCTCATCCCCGGCACCTCCTCTGATTGATAGGTCATGTATGCTTGACACCACAATGTCATGACATCACAGACGGCAAATCAGAAGAGGCATTGGGTTTGACGCAATTCGTGTTCGGTTCGCAGGGCTCTAGTACGACGGCCTAGGACTACTGATGTGGCCACTTGACCAGAACCCTGCAAATCTTTTTGGTCAATTCTAGTCCAATTTTTGAGAACTTAGGATCTTTGACAAGATGAGTGACAACTTACAGGCAGCGTTCCAGATGCCAGTACGATGTTGTCACCCAGAATTTGTGACAGGTGTAGAAGATCAAGATCAGAAGTGGTGACTAAAGTAATAAGAACATGAATAAATCTTATTTTTAGGGTTATTGTTCTTTAAAGAAAGAGAGAGAAAGTTGATTTCTGTGAAGTCTCAGGTTCAAAAGGAGAATATGTGAGAGGCCGGTGACTGAGGCCTGTCCCTCTCTTATACACGGGCTTGTCGCAGCCTGCAGTCCTCAAAACGCTCAGGGGAAGAATGTATCTCTTTGTACATTTATATAGTAATCGCTTGCTTCCCCCCCACACTCCATCTAAAGCGTCATGTGCCGGTCATGCACTGGATAAACTGTGAAACCCAATTTTTTACATTTGTCAGAGCCCCGGGTGTAAAGTGTACATCTATACAAACACGCAAGAGGGTGATGACAAAACACAAGCACCAGAGAACATCGTAAATGGGGAGCAGAAAGAATCCCTCCTGCGGTGCAAACACTCACAGGGTGCGCACACCCACAACATACACAAGGTCTGGCATGAAAATCTGCAAACCTAGCAAAAGGCAAACACGGACAGACCCAAGACACAGGGAAACAACACCTTCAGGGTTGCCAACTGTGCTGAAAATCTCCAGAATATTTTTATAAAAATAAATATTATAAATAAATATAAATATTAGAAATATAAATAATATAAATATTATAATATTATAATATAGTATAAGAATATTATAAATATTTTAGCAAATTTCCGTCACAAAAGGTAAAAATAAATGTGGAATTTACACAGAAATTGACCTAACATCTTGGAAAACGTAATTTACTTGCTGATATAGGGTTAATCTGCAGGTAAATAGCGTTACTATGCTGCCCAGCCACTGTACTGAAAGTGCAGCTACCAGGAGAAAATTAACTTTTTTCCTCCCAGAAGCCGCCGGCTTTTAGTCACGAAGGCATCCCCGAAGCGGCTACAGTCACTGCTTACAACGCCACTCACTATATTTGGAGCACACCCGGGCACTTTGAATGACAGCTGACTGTGCAGTGCATCTGTGGACAGTGAGATGTTAATCAAAGTGTGGGGATGTGAGTACAGCCACCACTGCACATCCTGTGAACCGTGTAGCCTCTCTGTGCACATCTCCATTAGGGGGAAAAAAGTAAATCTTTGTCACGAGGTGTCATGTCCCCCTAAGAGATCTGGAGTTAGAAGGTGACGTCAGGTGATGAATGGCAATCTTGTTTAGAGATGGTGTGATTTTTGTCCTATTTTAAATGGATTGCCTTTCCTTCAGTGCAGTGCTGAGAGAGTTAAGGACTTGTCATGGTTGTGGACAGGGTTCCTTCCCTGTCCTTTCAGGGTTCATTTGTATAGCCTCCTTTTGGTTTGGGGAGGGTTATATTTACCCGCCTTCATCTTTTCAATGATACATCTGGCGGTCTGTCTGACCCCCTGTTGAGCTTGCATACTGTGTAGTCCGTTTGCCTTCTCGTGTATGCTCCGGTCCATGTTCTCGTTCTGTGCATTGCTTTTGTGATTCCATGCTTACTGTCTGTTGCTGGCTCTGACCTTCGGCTTGGTACTCTCACTAATCTCCTGTCTGCCCCATTTGTACTGCACCGCTATCTCTGGCTACCTGACCTTTTGCTATGTCCTGTCCACTCTCAGCGTCTCACTCTTTAGTACTTCATCGACCTCCTGGCTTGACTTCGGCACGTTCAGACTACTCTCCGGCAGTTTCGGCTACTCGGCATCTGGCTCCGCCTACAGCCCCTCCCCTGGTGGTCACGTGTTTCAGGTCCTGCGCTCCGGCAGGTAAGCTCACCGTGGCGCTCCCCTCTCACCCCCCTGTCCTTCTGTATCTCGTGCACAGACTCCTGCTGTAAGTCTGTAGCAGGGTTCTTGATAGGACTCTTTCCATGCTGGCTGAGACCATACAGCCGCAACTGCTGTTCTCAGCTGCAACTGCTTATCATTTACTCCCTCTATATATACAGGCTCTGAGCATTTAGTTCCTGTCCATTAATGATTCATGTTCCTGTGCTGTGTGCTAAAGCTGAGTGGTTGTAGTAGACAGCGTCGGACTGGAGCACCTTGGGCCCACCAGAGAAAATCATTCTTGGGGCCCACTATGTAGCTACATATAAATAGATACAAGACCACCAATTGTGCGGTAAAACACGCTAATATCAGGGTATAATATAAGGTAGTACACATCTTAATTATGTAGCAGGGGTTGGGGTAACCCCCTCATAGAATATAATGTTGCCCCCTCATAGAATATAATGTCGCCCCCTCATAGAATATAATGTAGCCCCCCTCATAAAATATAATGCAGTCCCCTCTCACAGACTATAATGCAGCACCCCACAAGATATAATGCAACCCCCTCAGGTATAACGCAGTCCCCGCCATAGAATATAATGTAGCACCCTCATAGGGTATAATGCTGCCCCCCTCATATAGTATAAAGCAGCCCACCACAGAATATAAGGCAGCCCCCCCATAGAGTATACTGTATCCCCCTCATAGGGCATAATGTAGCCCCCAGAATATAATGTAGTTTCCTGAGAGAATGCAGCCTCACTAGAGAATATAATGGAGCCCCCCATAAAGTATACTGTAGCCCCCTCATATAGTATGATGTAGCCACCCAGAATATAATGTAGTCCCCCACAGAATATAATGTACCCCCCTCATAAAGTATAATGCAGCCCCTCTCCACCCCTATCATTGTCCTCATAACCACCTCCATCATTGCCTTCTCCCCCATCACCCCTATCATTCTCCCCCACACCCCCATCATTGCCCATTCCACCACCTCTATCATCGCCTTCTCCCCCACCACCCCCATCATTGCCCATTTCATCACCTCCATCATTGCCTCCCACCACCACCATCATTGCCCATCACCTCCATCATTGCCTCCCCCCACTGCCATCATTGCGTCCCCAACCACCATTGCCTATCACCTCCATCATTGCTTCCCCACCATCATTGCCCATCACCTCCATCATTGCCTCCCCCACCATCATTGCCTATCACCTCCATCATTACCTTCCCCACCATCATTGCCCATCACCTCTATCATTGCCTCCCTCACCATCATTGCCCATCACTTCCATCATTGCCTCCCCCACCATCATTGCCCATCACTTCCATCATTGCTTCCCCTCACCATCATTGCCCATCACTTTCATCATTGCCTCCCCCACCATCATTGCCCATCACTTCCATCATTGCCTCCCCCACCATTATTGCCCATCACTTCCATCATTGCCTCCCCTCACCATCATTGCCCATCACCTCTATCATTGCCTCCCCCACCATCATTGCCCATAACTTCCATCATTGCCTCCCCTCACCAACATTGCCCATCACCTCCATCATTGCTTCCCTCACCATCATTGCCCATCACCTCCATCATTGCCCATCACTTCCATCATTGCTTCCTCACCATCATTACCCATCACCTCCATCATTGCCTCCCCCAACATCATTGCCCATCACCTCCATCATTGCCTCCCCCACCATTATTGCCCATCACCTTCATCATTGCCTCCCCACCATCATTGCCCATCACTTCCATCATTGCCTCCTCTCACCAACATTGCCCATCACCTCCATCATTGCCCATCACTTCCATCATTGTCTCCCCTCACCATCATTGCCCATCACCTCCATCATTGCTTCCCTCACCATCATTGCCCATCACCTCCATCATTGCCTCCCCCACCATCATTGCCCTTCATCTCCATCATTGCCTCCCCCCACCAACATCATTGTCCTTCCCCACCACCCCACACACACACAGCACCGCACCACGTACACACACGCAGGCACACACACAGCACAGCTCACCTCCCCGCAGCAGCAGCTCATCCCGGCAGCCTCTTCCTCACCGGCAGCTTTCTGTATGAGACAGCACGCTGGGTGATGACGTCATCCAGCTGGGCTGTCTCAGACAGGAAGCAGGATGCCGGGATGTGCTGCTCTGTGAGTCTGTGTGCCTGCCTGCATGTGTGTGTATGTGCAGCGATGATTTGTGTGTGTGTGTGGTGCGGTGGTGGTGCGGCTTTACATGCGAGCAGTGTTAGCTGCAGCCTGCAGCTAACGATGCCCGCTATTAAAGAGAACTGGCATTCATGCCTCTCCACGCCCATAGGGGCATGGGGAAGCGTGAATATTCATTTTGCTTTAGCATCGGGGACAGGATCCTGTCTCCAGCTGCTGCTACGCTGGTACAGGGCTGGCCCCCTTGATTCAGGGGCCCCAAAGCCACTGGCTGGGGGCCCCTGGAGCAGTGGGGGCCCTAGGCAGCTGCTGGCCAGTATACCAGCAGGTGTCAGTGCCTGGGCCCACCAGAGAATCCTCCAGTTCTCCGGTGGGCCAGTCCAAGCCTTGTAGTAGAGTTGTTGTAGTGGTGTTCTGTGGCTTGATGTAATATGTGTGTGTTTATCTCCTGGTCCCTGTTTCCATTTAGTTTATTCCTCCCTGTCCCTATCCTCCTGCATATTGTTGGTTAGTGCTTTTGTGTGATAGAGATTTTCTATTATCCCTGTTTTGTCTTTGTGTCTTGTTTACCTTACATTTCCAAATTCCTCAAAAACCTGGGTGTGTGGGTATGTGCACACAGCATCTATTAGTCGCTGGTAAAGGCAAAATAGTTTTTGCCTACAAAGAGTTGCTTCAGGATAAAGCCAGCAACTTTTTTTCTGAAGTGGATCTGCTGGTAGTTTTGCAGTCGTTTTTGCAATGGCTCCACCGGCGATAGCTTTTTACTATATGTTCTATTAAGGTTACATTCCCACGATGAGCTTTTGATGTTACAGAATTTGTGCACCTACTATTTAAACTAGGTTACTTGTCTTTTTTCACAGCTTTTTTTGTGTGCGTTTTTTTAATATGTGTTTTTATCATCTTTTTACTTGTGGTTTGTGTCTCCTTTTGGTATGTCATGTTTTTAATAGAGATACTTAGTTTTTGATACATCCTGGTATTTGGATTTGAGAAAATGTTATTGATATACTTAGGTGCAGATTACATGTGTTTTTGATGTGTTTCTGCCGTGGAAAAGCACTAAAAACGGTAGAGGTTTTGGTTTTTTTTACCAAAAATTATGGAAAGATGCTAAAAAAAATCCAGTTCTCTTCATGTCGTCTTTTGAGCTTTCCCATTGAGTTATATTGTGAACCACAAAGCATTTTCCAAGCGGTAATCGCCAAAAGAAAGCTTGACCTTTTTACAAACCTGAAGCGGTTAAAGACAGAACACGTGAACAAGTCGTTTTTACATAGAAATGCATGTGTTCATTCTTTTAAACTTTTTTATAGGTTTTCAGTTTCTGCTCTAAAAACCCTTTGTGCACGTACCCCGAAGCTGCGACAGACCTGAAATCCTCATCATAGATGCTACTTGAACTCCCAAAGTAAATTTCTACCATAAAAAAAAAAAAAAAAAAAAACTACGCCTCCTGAAGAAGCCAAGGTGAAACGCGCGTCGAGGCCCCTCTCTGCCCTGCCAGTACGCCCGTACTTCGGCGTCACCATGTCTCAAGGTATGATTACACCTTAACTATTATTGGGATTTTCCTTAGATGTGCTGACCCATATTAGACCCCTTTGATTTTGTTGCTTAGAGGATGTACTAGATAGGGCCTTTATTTATTTATATAGAGCATACATAGCCCTTTCTCTCCTCAGCAGATTTGCATCTTGCACCTTCTTATTTATTGCGGGCATACTGACCAGGCTAGCCATGTGACTCCCTTTAGTGTGATTGTGTTATGTCATCTACACTCCATCACGTTTTTTTCTGTTTATCCCATTACTGTCTATTTTGTTTCATAGCATCTATTTTTTGTGATTTAGAATAAATATTTTGTACTTTTGCATTAAACCCCTGCTTCTTGTATGGATTTTTCATAGGATTCTATTTGCCATCAAATATTTTTGTTGGTTCTTTATTTTTGTTTGGTCTTTCTGTAGGTTTTTTTGCTTTGGCTCAGGGGTATGTCCTTTCATGGCCGTGGGGACATTTATTTGTAGGTTTTAGATTTCTACCATGTCTGATTTTTCTGCCTCTAAAAAAACTGTGTGTGAACATACCCTAATATGGTGCTGATTTTTCCCCGACATCTGTCCACAGAAATCCGCATATTAGCAAAACTGTATGATTACTGAAGGGTTAAGCGACATACCTTGAGATTTCATACTCTAAAGTGAGATAAAACCTTGGGCGTATTCTCAGGAGTAAGAGAACCCTAGTTTAGGAATTACACCAACTCAGATTTTTGCCTAAAGGATAAAGGGGTCATGAAAGCCATTGATGATACTGCCTTTTAGCTCACCCCCACCCCCATGCTGAATATGACTGAGATCATATAACATGGTCCTATATTACCTGGCTATCAGACGTACAGTATACAGCTATTTCCTACGGTAGGGTGCTATATGCTTCGAAAGCTTATCCTGAGCAGAAAGATGAGGAATACAAGCTTTGGTGGAACCAAATAATGTCATAGAAAATGCTGCAAGATCGTATCCGGAGGGGATGAGATAGAGGTTACTCATTAGTGATTATACAGTCTATCATCATCCATCCCAGCAGGCCGGAGGCTCCACGTGGTCGTGGCTGTGACTGTATTATGCATCTCGGCCAATCAGGCTGGTTGATATGCACGGGTGTAGCCATAGGGGTTCAGAGGTAGCCGTCGCACCCAAGCCCTCTGCTACATAGGAAGACACCAGTAATATGTATGGCACATGATAAGAGGGGGTGCTGTACAGATTTACCATCGGAACCCAGGAGCAACTTGTTACGTCCATGGATGCACATGGTACCACCTACTAAATGACGCCATCTTTGCACTTGGTTTGCCATAAAAAAAGAGCAGGAACCAACTTTTGCAATCCTAGCTGGGATAAAAACATCAGCAGTGTAACAGTATGTGCAGGATCCTGCCTGGAACTCGTCTGAAAAAACGTCATAAACAATTAACATAATTCACCGTAATGTCAAAAAGGCATTGCTGTGTACATATTCAGTCTTACATCACATCTTTTAACCATGAATCGGTTAAAGAAGTAACATGTTCGTTCGTTCCACTGAAAGCAGCTCGCTTTTCATAGTTGAGAGTATAGCGAAGCTGCCGGAAAAATACAACAGGAGGAACAATAGCAAAGGCACTTCAGGAAAAAGACCGCCAACTACTTCCTGTAGCGGCTTCACAAAGAAAAAAATTGGCGGAATTAAAACATCATGTACAAATACCCTAAGAGTGCGTTTACACTGGCTGATTATCAGGAATTAAGCGTTCCTAGGAATCATTTCACCCGACGAGCGAGGTGATTGGCAGCCTGTTTAAACAGGACGATTATTGGATTACAAGCATTTGCTCCTGTCTATACAAGCTGTTAATCACCTGACAAATGAGCATTGAACATTAATTGAATTATAATATTAACAATGGCACCCACTAAATTACACCAATTTTTTAGGGCAATATAATTGGTGTTGACTTAACAATGGAGCAGAAACCAACGCTTGCAATCCATTCTCGGCTAAACGAATCAGTCACATAAGGATGCATTTTCACTGGCTTGTCAGGAAACAAGCGCTCCTAGGAGTAATTTCACCTGACGAACAAGCATTTTGCTCACATGTCATTTGATTGGTAGCCTGTTTAAATAGGACGATTATCAAGAAACAAAACCTTCGTTCTCGATAATCTCCCTGTTCACACATGCTGCCAATCACCTGCCGATCAAGCAAAGTGCTCATTGTCGGGTGAAATTATTTTTAATCTAGTTTAAAAAAAAATCAGCAGCACTTTCTCCTGTGTAAAAAGGGCAATGTGCTGCCGAGAACAACGATATTCTGTTGTATTCAGGCAGAGCGATCGTATTAACAATAGCATCCACTAAATGATCCCAATTTTTTTTAGGGCACCATGCTTGGGGTTGCTATAACAATGAAATAGAAGCCAACATTTGTAAGTAAAGATGAGCGAATGTTTTGAAATTAAGCAAAAAACTGATGGCGATAGTAATTACGGAAGAAATTAATTTTTGTTTAAAAAAAGTCACCTTTTTTGCCTAGCCCTGAAACGGGGCGCAATCCTTCGCAAAATCCTACTGGGAGATTTCATTCCCTGTCGGCGCACACAAAATACCTTTTTTTTTTTTTTTTTTTTACCAAAAATGAGGATGACGGTAAGAGAAAATTGTAGCCATGAAACCCAAGAAATTTTTGTTTACATTTTTGGGAGGACTTGTGTGCCCAGTGAGCATGTGTAACTGGGTCTAAACGCATGGCAACTATGATACTTCCGGAATTGTCGCTTACCAAGTTGCCCAGTTGTAGTAGACAAGGAGCCAGCCACTATGACATTTCATAAAATGTCGTACCCTTCTGCTTTTGGGGATGGGGAGATGTCCACTGAGAAGGATTTGGAAGAAGAGCATAAGTGTCACCGGGCGTGGAGGTGCCACTAGGAAATACCTGGCCTATTGCAGTAGTGCACCACCGTCATTCACAACCTTTACACAATAAGTAATGAATGACGTGTAAACTCCCTGGGTGTAATTGCTAATGTTGACGGTGGAGTACATCTCGCAGCACAACGTCAATTCCAAGGAGCGGCCCGTGATCTCCACCACGTGAGAGTACAAAGTAGGGACGACTTTCTTTAAGCAGCTTCTAGCTAGGTACCGCATCTTAAATTGTGGCTGTACACATACCATCATTTCACAAAAGGCGATCCACATGGTGTAGCAGCAATTGGGATGAACTTTTGGGTTTTCAGTTTCCACACAAACAGAAAACCGGACTCATGTTTTCTGGGCACTTATAATGCTAAATGACAACTTAGAGTATAGGAAGATGATGGAAAACAGATGAGGTTGATGATGGTGATGATGATGACAACACCTCGGCACTACATGAGTATGCAGCCTGGCTACCAGAATGATGCCTACAAGGAGGGGGATGGTTACAGCCTTGCTCTTGTTGTGACCAGCATGTGATGCAGTTTCAGGTGTTGTTTTCAAAGTTCATAGTAGATTTGTGCCTCGATGTCCTCAGCTTACTTCTCTTTAGAGAAGAAAACGACTTGAACTCTAGTGCCACCTATTTCAGGGCTTATAAGCCTCCTCACACTGATATGCCAGACGAGGCGTCTCACTCTCCATAAAGAGACACTGTACCCTTATTTTCCCCCTGCACAGCATGCTCAGTGCAATGCAATAGATAGATCTTTCAGCTACATGGAAAAGAATTCCCACACCTGAACTTCCTGTGTGAGGGAGCACCAGAGCCGCAGTCGTGGCTGAACATATCAGATCTTGCGTGCTCTGGTCCTCCTTCACATAAAAAGTCTGTCCTTTAATCAGTGTACCTGTCTCTCTGATCTCCATCTCTTCAGGTTCTCCTCCAGGTTGCTGGACGTCTTCTTCATATGTTTGCTCACAAACAGACACAGTCCAGTTGTGACTCAAAATGCAAAACTTTACTTGTTTCTCATCGCAGCACATCCTTATTTGAAACAACAACAGCATAGGGTTCCATACAGTCCTTATTCTCCACTTTCCCTGCACCTCTTCCTACGGTCTTCAGTATGTGCCCAGGTCCTACCGTCTCTTGCGGTAATGCAGCGTCCTCCCTGTTCAGACTCACTACGCTCAGGAGTTCCCTCGTCCGTTTCGCACAGGATCTTAGGGCATCAGCCCCTGCAGTAAGCTGCCACATCATAGAGCCACCGGCATCCCCGTTCTGTTGTGACCACCGCTGTAACCTCTTCGCCACCACTGCTGGCACAGTGGTGCTCAAGCTGTACTTCTGGCCCACTGGGCCCTGGATGGCTGGGCTTCTCGCTTCTAACGTTATGGAGCTACTGGGTAGCTCGGGCTCTAAGGCCCACCCAAGCTGTTTGGGCTCCCTAGCCCCTTTGACTCTATCCAGGAAACTGTTTCTGCCTTACCCCAGTAAACTCCTCCTATAATCAACTATGTATTATGTACCCATCTTGTGGCCCAACTAAGGTTCTACACTGTCAATACAAGATTATGGAAAAACACTTATACATAGTAGTATGGAACATTTATATAACAGTGGAAGACACCGTATAAATAGCAAAGCAAAATTATCTTTACACAGTGCAGCAACCGGGACGCACTTAAAGGGGCAATGCACTTAAAGGTGTAGGGGCGTGTACCAGTCTTTGTGACTCCTTACACCTGCACATAGGACTTAGGAGCACAATGACCACTAACAGAGATTCCAGTGGCCATTGATCCTCCTCCACGAGCATCAGTTGTGGCATCACTTGCTCTGTGTTAAGTGCAGAAGAAACAGATCAGTCATGGCAAGAATTTTTAGACCAGACATCAGGTCCACTCTTTATGGCTTTCTCTTTTGCTGACAAACTCCTCAGCAGCCCAATTTTATTGTTAGAAATGTTCTGAGCTGCTTGCTCCCCCACTCTCCGGATCCCACCTCTACCTTAAGATGACTCATAGGTGCCAGTACCACCTCAGTTGCCAAGGCCAATATGCCTACCTCTATAGATGACAGAGCAACCAACCCAACTAAGAGTTTGCATTGCTTCTTCTATTTCCTCTGGCCCTATCTCATCCGAGGACAAATGCTGACTATTCATTAACCAATAAATCAGTTGGAAGAAGTTGTTATTGTGAAATATCTTCCTTAGCCCACAGAACAAGTAGAGGAGAGTAGTTATGGTCAGAATTGAAAGTTTGCAATGTAAACACTGGCATGAACTGATGGTGTCACTGTCAGAGGTAACATCATCTAGCTGTGACTGAGATGAGCAATGCACCATAATACCCTCTATTTCATCCCCACTAATATGCTTACCAGAGGCAAAGGAGAACAATTATAACCTGCGTTTGAGAGTACTACTGCTGGATGGATGATGCCATTAGTGGCGGCGGCATTGCTGTTTGTGGCTTACACATTCCTAGTCATGGTAGGTTGTTTTTTTCTTTGCATTACCCCTCACCATGTTTTCCATTACCATGCATTTTTTACTACATTATAATTTTTTTTTATAAAACAGCCTTTATTAAGCTCTTAAAACCTCCTTCCAGAGTGCAAAAATTGTGCAATGCTCGCACTTTACAGGATAGATGTCACGATTCCCCTGATGATACTAATCATGATCAAACGCGTTGGAAGACACTATTTATGAACATAACCACACGGCAAGGATAGATGGTCCACCTGCCGCCGTGGATGGGACTTGGCGAACTCAGCTGCAAGAACCGGTAGATATGTCCGGTCCTATAGATGAGTATAAATTTAAAGATGATGCCCAAAACTCAATATGATGACAAATAGAAAGTATGCCTATGAGTAAATCTCCTTAGATGGGAGGCATAGATGTATTGAGGTAGTCATTTGGTTTAACTAATATGCTGCAGGAATTGGACCCATGATTTCCTTTCCTTGATTATTTTTGAACTTGCTGCTGTATATTGCACTGCCATATGTTGGATTAAACAACAGTATGTATGTATAATGGGTATATGATCGCTGGGGAAGAATGATAATAAGTGCCTCCCTGGGTTCATTTTGAGCTTGCTGAGCTACACCTTTTCCTTTGGTATTTAAGTTCTGTTATCTTTGTTTCTGACGGTTTTGGGTAACAGGTGTTTTTCATATGCTCTGTTTGTCTGTCCTATCACCTGTCGAGTGCAGCTTTAAGTATCTTCCCCTACTGGTGTTACCTGCTAGTGATAGGAGGAGGTGATAGGTGGAGTTTTTGTTGGTTGCATTTATTTTTTGTGTGATTCCTTTACTCTTTAGGGAACTGCTTCTCTATTGATCCTAGGATCTGCTAAGGACATTCAGGGTAAGCCGCTGTTGAGTTGGGGTGCCATTGCGTTAACTTAGAGTGTCAACCTCCGAGGTCAGGCTGGGACAAACCAGAGTCAGACAAGGACGTTTCCTAGTCTGAATAGGGACCTTTGAGATTCTGGTGTTTGTCTCCCTGGTTTGTACGTTACCCGTATGAATGCGCTTTGGCAGTCATAACATTATCACCTGCCCACTCCATTTGTTGTGTGACAAGAAGCCATCATGGGCACCCTGACCACACAATTGCAGTCTTTGGAAGTGGCAGACATCAAGCAGCTTGCATTTTCCACTGCTCCGGAGGTTCTACTCCACACTAATAAGTCATCTGAGCCTAAAGGTAAAATTACTGGACTGTTTGGAAGTGGACCAAATGGAAGTTTTCCATCTTTTTTGCTTTATGTAAATTGTATGTACCCATCCGAAAACTCAGCAATGGCAACAAGACACAACATTGGTATGGCATGTCCGGGGTCTAATTTGGCTACTAAAGCAGGTGTGCAAAAAAACTTTAAAAACTTAAATGTCTGGCATATTTTTAAATTTTTTTTGAAATTTTTTTTAACACAATTATTGCTTTCTTTCCAAAAACGACTGAATTAGAAATGCTATTTGCGGGCAAGTTGCATGTCCGAAAGCAAAATACGGCCACAATATTGGCGTGGCGTGTGTGGATGTCAAATTTCACAACTAAAATAGGGTTTCCCCAAAAAAAAATTTTGACTATCACTGGTAAATGTATTTTTCGTTTGTATTTGTTTAACACAATTAATCTGCCCTTCCCAGAAAGGATTAACCAAGAAATTAAAAAACTCTGTACAGTCACTTGTAACAAACGAGCAAACTTTGTTTGATTGACACTAACTTTAGTTTCTTTTTTTTTTCCAAGAAATATTGTGTTGGCTTGCTGCATTCTTGTGCATGAAAATTAGAAAAAAAAGTGCAATTCAAATGCTGCAGGAAAAGCTGCCAGCCCAGCCACACTATATCACCGAGTGATCAATCACACCAAGTCTGGCACTGCTGATGTCACTTTCCCTATCTCTCGCTGTCCAAATTCGATAAGTCCTACAAGTTTTCTAAAATTCAACACATATATTGGATTTACATCAAATCACTTTGCTCATTTCTATGTATTTGCAAAGGCATCTAATGTAGCCCATTGACAGTTGTTTAATATCCAAGGGTCAGCCACTGTAAATGCACCCTAAATGTCTCCCCATCCTGATAATTTGCTACAATGTATCAGTGTAGATGAAAAGTATCAGTCTTGAATCCAGATAAGTCAGCACACAGAGTATTGTCTACACTGGATACAATTGTAGCACCTTGTAGGGTATTATCCTTTTTGTTAGACCTTCTGGAACAAGAATGTTCTCTGCCAGAAGAGATCTTGAAGATGGTCAGGAGCTGTATCATATAAGTCAGTGTTACCTTTGTGCTTTCAATAATCCTTTTCTTTTTATTCGCGTGTACACCTGATATTTGCCAAAGCCATCATTTGACTAGCCACAAGATGAGTGAGTGGACCCTGTTGTTGGATGACTGGCTCCCTCTGCTGTTGGTAAAACTTTGGCAATTGACGCTGCATTTTTGGTGATTTAAGACCTGTCCATGTAGCTTGCATTATAGTCCTTAAAGGGTTTTTTCAGGTTTATCAGATCAGTGGGGGGTCTGACCCCTGGTATACCCCCCAGCGACAGCCAGGTATAACTAGTGAACAGTGCAGTACCGCACAGCTCCATTCACTGTGTAGTGGATGTTTCCTGGTATTGTACCTCAGCTCCTATTCACTTTAATAGGAGTTAATCTACAATACCTGATAATGGAAACTGCACAGTGAACGGAGCTCCGCAAACTGTTTTTCTGTTTTCCTTTGAATGAGCTCACTTATAGATTCTCAGATAACTCATTCTGCAGCCAGCAATACACAGCACAACGAAGAGGCTTTAGAAGGCAAACCGCGCAATATTTTTAATGAAACTTAATTGCAAAAATGATTTTTAGCCCAAAATATATGCATATAAGGGGAAAAAAAATCCCCAAAGGAGTATAACATCTTTAAGGTTGACATATAAGGGTATTCAAATAAATCACATAGTATAATAAGGTGGCATAACAGCACATTTTTATAAATATCTCATCATTGTCCATGCATTTCAATTAAATTACCTTGGAGTGACTTTCTTATGTAATATGCCATCTATTTGTTCTCCTATTCTCACCATCAGCTCCCAAATATATGCTATTGGGCCACTAGAAGTAGTTTATCATACCGCAATATTCAGTTTTCATCAATTTTTCTATCGAACCGGGTGCCAGCCGTTCTAGGTGCCTCACAGTGTCTATGAACCAGTTGATCGCCCAAAGATCTCCCTTTCATGTAGGTGACCATAGGGAATGGGACAAAAACATTGAATAGCAAATTGTTAGAGCCCAAAAGTATCCCAAGGAGACCAGACAAGATTAAACCTCTCAATAATGTTGTTGTTCAGAGCAGTATAATATTCGAAATATCTAAAATCTTTGATTCGAGCATGTAGATCAAATCTAGATGGGTGAGAAGTTTGTTTCCAATGATAGGCTATTAAACAATGTGCTGATCAGTCAGTATGTGTAGTAGAAACCAAGCGATTCTCTTGCATATGGTTTGCAGAAAAATATTTAGCAGGAAAAACTGAGGGTCTACAGGTATATCCTTGTCAAAGACTTTTTAATTGAGAGATTAGACCAATGTCCAAAATGGTTCAATCAGGAGGCAGTCCCAAAATATCTGAAAAATGGAACCTTCTACTAAGGAACATTGCCAGCACAGGGGAGAAACAGATGGGTCCAGTTTATGTAAAAACTCAGGTGTGTGATATCAGAAATGGAGAATTTCATTTTGGTTCTCTTTATGAAATGCCAATAGTGTTTTATTGATTTCAAAGGTCCTACGATGTTAACATTGAGTTGAGCTATAGTCATTAAATGTTTCTAAAGAATAAAGATATCATCTATGTAGCGGCCACAAGAACATTAGCTGGAGACACCACTTTTTCCTCTTCTTCCGTGAACATGATGGTCTCCTACTGCCAGCCCAGGAGAAAATTTGAATATATGGGGCACAAGGGGCCCCCATAGCCATACCCTTGAGTTGGAGGTAGCATTTCCGATCATACACAAAGTAATGTGTCACGATAAATCTCAGAAATCTCAATACAAAGATATTGTATTAATCAAAGTGTATTCCTCATGTCAAAAAGTTCTCAGCAGCCATTAGGTCTGTCTAATGAAGAACGCTGCTATAAAGGACTTCAACATTAATGTAAGCAAGGTGGGTCTTTGGAAACAACTAAATCTTCCAGTTTTGTCAATAAATCAGTTGTATTGCGAATATATGAAAAAATCTGAAGGATATATTGCCAAAATATCCTATCAAGGTAGACACAACTATTTGAAATTTGAGCAAATTTGAAAATGTGGGGGCACAAGGGGCCCCCATAGCCATACCCTTGAGCTGGAGCTAGCATTTCTGATCATACACAAAGTAAGGTGTCAGGATAAATCTCAGCAATCTCAATACAAAGATATTTTTTTGGTAAAACTGTATTACTCATGTCAAAAAGTTTTCAGCAGCCATTAGGTCTGTCTAATGAGGAATGCTGCTATAAAGGACTTCAACATTAATCTAGGCAAGGTGGGTCTTCGGAAACAACTAAATCCTCAAGTTTTGTCAATAAATCAGTTGTATCGCGAATATATGAATGAATCTGAAGGATATAGTGGCAAAATATCCTATTAAGGTAAACGCAACTATTTGAAATTTGTGCAAATTTGAATGTGGGGGCACAAGGGGCCCCCATAGCCATACCCTTGAGCTGGAGGTATCAAAGTATCCTATCAAGGTAGACACAACTATTTTGGGTGATGAAACCAATACCGGAGATGAATGGACATCCTTTTAAAGGTTTGAGACTCTTATGTACTGTTGAGTAAAATGTCGGTATAGTTGAAACCCTATGTAACATAAATTTCATCCCATTTGATGAGATTCCGATCCAATCCATCTAACAAGATTTCCTCTAATTCTTTGCTGAATCTCTCTGTTGGGTCTAGGATAAAACATGAATGCTTCTATTTATTGACAGCAGGTAGAGGACTGGAAGAGCATGGAAGGGGAAGAAAAAAAGCTTCTCTACAACGGCAAAGATACAGATCTAGGCTGGTGGACTGGGTGCATGGGGTTTCGTGACACCCATGTGCACGACCATATTTCATGCTTGGTGACAAGGAGGGAGTGACAGGTTGGGGTCTCTTCCATTTCCTCCCTGTAATTTCGCAACTAAAATAAATTCCTGTAGGACCAGGTGAGCAAGTTGAGGCTGAGAGGTAATCAGAAAAAAAATCCAAAATAATTAGGAAAATAATGTTGGCAGGAGACATGATATCTGATACTTGTCAGCAGCACTAACTTCTAGGAAATCATATGGCTGCACAAGAAACAGGTTACGCAACAAAGTATTAATAGTCGGGAAATCTGCAATATTAAATAATGACTGGAACCAGTATAACGTGTTGCAGACAATACAAGAGGGTCTGGCACGTACTGGGTGGGACCACATCCATCACGAAAGAAGGGAGGCAAAGGGACACGGAGAAATGTATTTTCTAACTGTACATTAGAAGAGCTGCCACCCCTTGGAATCTCATATCACTGCATGGGTTCACAATTGTAGCATCGAGTAGGGTCGGACTGACCTGGCGGGAAACCGGAGGATCCTCCGGTGGGCCCCGGTCCTTGGAAGCCTCTGATCTGGACGCAGAAGAGGCCAGCCGGAAGCAGCGCTGTCTTCAACTGAATGTGTGTACTCAGCCGCTGCTTCTGGTGACTGCTATTGTCTGCAGTGCTGATGTCACGTCAATAGCACTGCAGCCAATCAGTGAGTGAGCAGAGGATGACTAAAATAAGCCGAACATGTGGGACAGGGGTTTTCTTAAAACCAGAAAACCGATGTAATTGCATTGGTGTCCTCCGATGCTGCATTTCATCTGCATAGATAATGACCACAGATCCATCCCTCCTGTCCCACCAAACATGGTGAACCCATTCCCAAAGATACTTCTCCAGGTCTCATAATGCCCCTGCTATAGGCCCTCATATAATGCTCCATACAGAATGGGCCCCATATAATGTTCCATATAGAATGGGCCCCATATAATGCTCCTTACAGAATGGGCCCCATATAATGCTCCATACAGAATGGGCCCCATATAATGCTCCATACAGAATGGGTCCCATATAATGCTCCATACAGAATGGGTCCTATATAATGCTCCATACAGAATGGGCCCCATATAATGCTCCATACAGAATGGGCCCCATATAATGCTCCATACAGAATGGGCCCCATATAATGCTCCATACAGAATGGGCCCCATATAATGCTCCATACAGAATGGGCCCCATATAATGCTCCATACAGAATGGGCCCCATATAATGCTCCATACAGAATGGGCCCCATATAATAATGTGTAGAACTGATGTTATCATTATATGGTCACAATATGGTGCTAATACCAGTCCTAGTGCAAAGGTTTTAGTTAAAAAGCAGCTTCATCTATATATAATTTTTATAAGATATGTATGGTGTGTAGTGTAGAGTGTTTTAATATATTCAGCTACTGCCACTAATTGTGGAAACCAGCGCCGCTCTGCTCCACGCTATTCTGACTAGTCTGCTCCCTGAAAGTGGCTTTTACAATGTGACCCAATGGAGCCGTGTTCCGAAGCTTCCTGTTGACACATGGAGTACCTGGCAAGTCAGAATAGCGGCAACGTCACTGTAATGTGCCGGAGAGCAGCGGTGGACGCTGGAGAGAGCAGCGGTAGGTGACTATATGCTCACAATATGCTACATGCAAATATACACACATCTAATAATAAATATACAAGGAGTGTCCCTATAATAACCAGCATGGCGGTGTTATCACTACTCTATATGCTGGACACAGGTCATGGTGCAGCGAGGACCAGCAATTCGTCCCTCTAATTATGTGGGTACTTATTGCTTTGAGAAGGTCAGAGTCCAATTCTCCTTATCGAGAGGGTTCGCTGCATGTGCATCTCTGTTCCCCAAGAATATTACTCTAGTGTTACTGTATTACTGCTGGTCCACATTACAAGCACATTATTATTATTATTATTTATTATTATAGTGCCATTTATTCCATGGCGCTTTACATGTGAGGAGGGGTATACATAATAAAAACAGGTACAATAATCTTGAACAATACAAGTCGCAACTGGTACAGGAGGAGAGAGGACCCTGCCCGCGAGGGCTCACAATCTACAAGGGATAGGTGAGGATACAGTAGGTAAGGATAGAGCTGGTTGTGCAGTGGTTTGGTCGATCGGTGATTACTGCAGGTTGTAGGCTTGCCAGTAGAGGTAGGTCTTCAGGTTATTTTTGAAGGTTTTGATGGTAGGTGAGAGTCTAATATGTTGTGGTAGAGAGTTCCAGAGTAGGGGTGATGCGCGAGAGAAATCTTGTATGCGATTGTGGGAAGAGGAGATAAGAGGGGAGTAGAGAAGGAGATCTTGTGAGGAATGGAGGATGCGTGCAGGAAAGTACCGGGAGACGAGGTCACAGATGTATGGAGGAGACAGGTTGTGGATGGCTTTGTATGTCATGGTTAGGCTTTTGTACTGGAGTCTCTTGGTAATGGGGAGTCAGTGAAGGGATTGACAGAGGGGAGAGGCCGGGGAATAGCGGGGTGACTGTTGGATTAGTCAGTCAGCTGAGTTTAGAATAGATTGGAGGGGTGCAAGAGTGTTAGAGGGGAGGCCACAGAGCTGGAGGTTACAGTAGTCGAGGCGGGAGATGATGAGGGCATGGACTAGGGTTTTTGCAGATTCTTGGTTTAGGAATGTACGGATCCGTGAAATATTTTTGTTGAAGGCGGCAGGAAGTGGAAAGGGCTTGGATATGCGGTTTGAAGGAGAGATCAGTGTTGAGGATTACCCCGAGACAGCGAGCTTGTGGGACTGGGGGGAGTGGGCAGCCGTTTACTGTAATGGATAGGTTTGTTGGGGGGGTCGCGTGAGATGGGGGAAAGACAATGAATTCTGTTTTGTCCATGTTAAGTTTTAGAAATCTAGCGGAGAAGAAGGATGAAATAGCGGATAGACATTGAGGGATTCTGGTTAGTAGGGTGGTGATATCTGGTCCAGAGATGTAGATCTGTGTATCATCAGCATAGAGATGATACTGAAAGCCGTGAGATTCTATGAGCTGTCCCAGGCCAAAAGTGTAAATGGAGAAGAGCAGGGACCCTGGAACTGAACTTTGCGGGACTCCGACAGATAGGGGGAGAGGTGAGGAGGTGGTGTGTGAATGGGAGACGCTGAATGTCAGGTCTGTTAGGTATGATGAGATCCAGGATAGGGCCGAGTCTGTGATGCCAAGGGATGAGAGGGTCTGTAGTAATAGGGAATGGTCCACTGTGTCAAAGGCAGAGGACAGGTCCAGGAGGAGGAGGATAGAGTAGTGTCGCTTGATCTTGGCGGTTAATAGGTCATTGGTGACCTTAGTTAGGGCAGTTTCAGTGGAGTGGTGTGACCAGAAGCCTGATTGTAAGCGGTCGAAGAGGGAGCAGGAAGATTGATGGGAGGACAGTTCAAGATGGATGTGTTGTTCCAGTAGTTTTGAGGCATAGGGTAGGAGTGATATAGGGCGATAGCTAGATACAGAGGATGGATCAAGAGAGGGCTTTTTGAGGATAGGTGTGATTGAGGCATGTTTAAAGCTTGAGGGGAAAACACCAGTTGTTAGTGATAGTTGAAGAGATGGGTTAGGGTTGGGATGAAGACTGTGGTGAGGTTTGGGATGAAGTGGGAAGGGATTGGGTCAAGTGCACAGGTGGTGAGATGCGATCTTGAGAGAAGAGTGGAGAGTCAATCTTCTGTCATGGTGGAGAAGTTGATTTTGGAGGTGGAGGGCTGGGTAGTTGGGAGGAAGGGCTCTGGGGGTTGTCGACTAAAACTGTCTCTGATGTTCTCAATCTTCTGCTTGAAAAATGAGGCAAAGTCTTCAGCTGAGATGAGTGGGGAGGGAGGAGGTGCTGGGGGACGGAGGAGAGAGTTGAAGGTGTTGAATAACTGTTTAGTGTTGTGAGACAGGGAGGATATGAGAGATGAGAAGTAGGTTTGTTTTGCTGTGGTGAGTGTGGTCTTGAAAGTGCTCATTGGAGTGGGATCTTTTCCATCTCCGCTCTGCAGCCCTGGAAGCTCGCTTCAGTTCTTTGGTCAGGCTGGTGTTCCAGGGCTGTCTGTTGATTTTGCAAGCTTTGGTATGTGTGAGAGGGGCAAGAGATTCCAAAGCTGCAGCTATTGTGGTGTTATATAGAGCGGCAGCGTCATCCGCATTGTGTAGGGAACTTATGTCTGTGAGAGGGAGGAGGAATTCAGAGAGTGAATGTAGATCAAGGTGTTTAAGATTTCTGCGAGGGTGTGCAAGTTTGTGGGGTGGGGATTGTAGACAAGGAGTGGAGAGGGAAGAGAATGTGAGTAGATTGTGGTCATAAAGAGGAAGAGGTGAGTTAGAGAGGTTAGATAGGGAGCAGAGGCGGGTGAAGATGAGGTCCAATATGTGACCATCTTTGTGAGTGGCTGCAGAAGACCATTGAGTGAGGCTGAAGGAGGAAGTGAGAGATGGAAGTTTAGTGGCAGCTGAGAGGGAAGTGTCAATGGGGATGTTGAAGTCGCCCATGCTGATAGTGGGGATGTCCGCAGAAAGGAAATGAAGTAGCCAGTTGGTGAAGTGGTCAAAGAAGGTGGTGGCTGGCCCTGGGGAGTGGTAAAAGACAGCCAGTTGGAGGTTGGTGGGGGCATAGATGCGCACAGAGTGCACCTCAAAGGAAGGGAAGGTAACAGAGGTTGGCAGTGGGATTGGGGTGAAGGAGCAGTTATCTGACAGGAGAAAACCAACTCCTCCGCCATGCTTGCTGCTGGGTCGGGGTGTGTGAGAAAGGTGGAAGCCACCATATGAAAGTGCAGCAGGAGAAGCTGCGTCAGAAGAGGTGAGCCAGGTTTCGGTGATGGCGAGGAAGGAAAGTTTGGTAGTAACAAAAAGATCATGGATGTAGGAAAGCTTGTTGCAGACAGAGCGAGCGTTCCACAGAGCTCCTGTTAGTGGGACAGGGGAAGTGGGGGCTGGGCGAATGGGTATAAGGTTAGAGAGGTTACAGAAATTTGTGATAGAGCGTGGATGGGAGGTTGAACTAACTGTGGGGATGTGGTGAGGAGGACCAGGATTTGGAGAGATATCACCAGCAGTGAGAAGGAGCAGTGAAAGTGTTAGCAGGTGGGAGCAGGAGAGGGCATGAGGTGGCTATCTGTGCTTGGAGACAGAGGATTTTATGTTGAGGAACAGTTCTGAGGAGGAGGTGAGATGGATGGGGAGGATTGAGGAAGAGATGAACATTTCCTTACTAGGTGTAGGGATTAGGGGAGTTTGCAGAAAGAGAAAATATAGCAAAAAATGGGATAAATATAAAACGTAACTTTTAATGTTATAAAAGACCATAAAAAAACAAGTCACCCATGTGATCAAAAACACATAAATCAAGGCAAAATCTCCATCATGGGATATGATGATCCCTGGAGACTAGTACGTCTTTCACAGGATTATTAAAAAAATCCCGACAGCAAAGTTGCTGACGAGAAATACATTACTGGGGTATGATTAAATGCAAAAGCTGAAAACCTGTTTAAACAATTACGACAAGTACAGCACCATACCCTCAGTCGCATAGTAGAACATATAGAAAATCAGTAACGGCAAACACTATAAGGAATGCCTGCTGATTCCTCTAAGCATAGAAAAAGGAATGGTCTTACCGGTTCCGTAGAAAAAAGAGGGCAGTGGAGCACCGGATAATCCCTTGTTTAGGTCGATATCCAGACAGTGCAGGGAAGACAATCCCTATATCATTCCCTATGGGGCTATCGATAGACTAACCCCGTTGCTCCTGCCCTTACAAGGACAGTCCACAGCTATCCCTGTATATAGACATGCCCTGCACTCTCCCTAAAGTATTCGTCCCAACGCGTTTCATTCAAGCATAATCTTCAGGGGACATGCTTGTGTGTAGGGAAGAGGTGCCTATATGCTAAAGAAGAAGGACATAGAGTCCTGCCACCCTCTATGCTGTCCTGCAGAGAACTGCCGGAAAGAAGCAGGGCGCGTACGAGGGTGAGTATATACCTAATAGGGATATACTCACCCTCGGCTTCTTTCCGGCAGCCTTCCTTCTTAAGAATGAACGCGTGAAGGACCTTCCGATGACGTCACGGCTTTGTGATTGGTCGCGGCGGCCCACGTGACCGCTCAGCGACCAATCACAAGCCGTGACGTAATTCTCATGTACCTGAGAACCAGAACAGGACCTGAGAATTACGTCACCGGCTTGTGATTGGTCGCTCAGCGGTCACGTGGGCCGCCGCGACCAATCACAAGCCGTGAAGCATTCGAAAGGTCTTTCAAGCGCCATTTTTAGGAACGGAAGATGCCGGTTACCAGCGGCGATGTCCAGGCTGCGTCGGAGAGGTGAGCATATCAATATTTTTTATTTTAATTCTTTATTTTACACTTAAATGTGGATTCTGATGCCGATTTCCGATATCGCAAACATATCGGAACTCGGTATCGGAATCCCGATACCAGATTCAGAAGATCGCCGACCTCATGGCCGACCCCACACAGGGGTCGGGTCGGGTTTCATGAAACCCGACTTTGCCAAAAGTCGGCGACTTCTGAAAATGGTCGACCCGTTTCGCTCAACCCTAGAGAGGAGTGGTCTCTGCTCATCTTGGTCAGAGAATTAAGCGTGGACCAGATGCATACAATCAAGCCAGAGTAAACAAGGTCATAAATAACACTAGGGTAGAGCTGGGGTTAGCTGAAAGGCATACCATGTGAATGCTAGAAGCAGAGGAAAGTCTGTGTGGAAAGTTGGGTGATGTACTATGTGCACTTCATAGACAGACGAGGCAGGAGAGCAGGCTGGAGGGCTGGGTGCATGAACATACCATGTGAATGCTAGAAGCAGAGGAAAGTTTGTGTGGAAAGTTGGGTGATGTACTATGTGCACTTCATAGTAGCACATGGTTCTCCTATAGAGAAAGACCCTTGGTTAAGCCCACTTAGACTTGAATTGTTAAGGCCACTGGTCTAGAACCAGTTGTGTCCGGTGATGGCAGCAGACATGGTTTGTACCTACCTGTCTATGTGTAGTCAGAAAATCATTCCAGTGGTGGCCTAATAACTGTGAGGACGACGGAGGTGTTGGACAAAGGTCAACAAGTGGTTGCAGAGTGGGTGGTAAATGTGGGCCAGTCCATGCGAATAGTGGCCACTGATGGCTGAGGCCCACCTCCTGGTTTGGACCCGGAGCCCCGGCTACTTGTTGAACATCTTTCCTCTGGTTTTACCTTTACACAAGACCCTGTGTCCTCTGTGGCTCTGTGTCCCCTGTGGCTGTGTGTTCCCTGTGGCTCTGTGTCCCTTGTGGCTCTGTGTCTCCTGCGGCTCTGTGTCCCCTGCGGCTCTATGTCCCCTGCGGCTCTGTGTCCCCTGCGGCTCTGTGTTCTCGGTGGCTCTATGTCCCCTGCGGCTCTGTGTCCCCTGTGGCTCTGTGTCCCCTGGGGTTCTGTGTCTCCTGCGGCTCTGTGTCCCCTGCAGCTCTGTGTCCCTGGCGGCTGTGTGTCTCCTGTGGATCTATGCCCCATGTGGCTCTGTGTCATCTGCGGATCTGTGTCCCCTGCATCTCTGTATCCCCTGTGGCTCTGTGTCCCTTGCGTCTCTGTTCCCCTGCGGCTCTATGTCCCCTGCAGCTCTGTGTCCTTTGCGGCTCTGTATCCCCTGTGGCTTTGTATCCTCTGTGGCTCTGTGACCCCTGCGTCTCTGTTCCCCTGCAGCTCTGTGTCCCCTGTGGCTCTGTGTCCCCTGGGGTTCTGTGTCTCCTGCGGCTGTGTGTCCCTTGTGGCTCTGTGTCCCCTGTGGCTTTGTGTCCCCTGCGGCTCTGTGTCCCTGGCGGCTGTGTGTCCCTTGCGGCTCTGTGTCCCCGGCGGCCCTGTGTCCCCTGCGGCTCTGTGTCCCCGGTGGCTCTGTGTCCCCTGCGGCTCTGTGTCCTCTGCGGCTCTGTGTCCCCGGCGGCTCTGTGTCCCCTGCGGCACTGTGTTCTCCTGCGGCTCTGTGTCCCCGGCGGCTCTGTGTTCCCGGCGGCTGTGTTTCCTGCGGCTCTGTGTCCCCGGTGGCTCTGTGTCCCCTGCGGCTCTGTGTCCCTGGCGGCTCTGTGTCCCTGGCGGCTCTGTGTCCCCGGCGGCTCTGTGTCTTCTCTCCTGCGGCTTCTCTCCATAGTATGTTGTTTAGGACGTACTGTACACAATGTTAGTGCCTCCATCACAGACTCAACCCTATAACAAGTGTAATGTCATTGGTACCGTAGGTGACATTATGACATCTGCTCTCTGTTAATGGCGCCCCCTATACTTCCAGAATATTCAGGGTAGTAGTGATCACTCCCATCATTGTCACTGCGTTTAGTGAAATCCAGTAAAAAACACACAACACAATATATTTATGTCTAATTTTCTTTATTTTTATAGCAATAAGCAACATTGGAATGAAAATATTACTGGCTCTTTAAGAAACTAAATAATGGTCACAGTGACTCTCAGATTGGCCCCGGAGGAGACCACAGAAGGAGCTGCGGTCATTGGAGACCACCTGAGAGCCACTGGGACTCAAAGATCCAGAGGAAGGCAAAGAAACCCCCCAAAGAGTTCTGTTTCGGGGGGGGGGGGGGGGAAATTCCTTCCTGACCCCATTGCTGGCGATCGGACATTTCCCTGGATCTGGTGTTAATATCATGTGAACAGCGGCCAAAGAGCCGTCGGCTGAGCACTCGTCCGATATGATAAAATCTGCGATGGAGGCTCCTGATGGGGCTTCTAACAAAGATGGGAAATCACAGAGCTTGACTTTCTCCCTGCGGCTCCAGCTCTGGATCATCAGCACTTCCTGTGCGCTATACTGACAGGCTGCAGCGGTGATGGCTCAACTGCAGCACACATCATTGCTGCAGCCAATCACTGAGCTTAGAAGCTCTGCCGGCATGGGTCACCGAGCCAAGTGATTGCCTGCAGACCTGCAGTCATGACGTCACCACTGAAGCCAGTGACTAAAGATGGGAGGCTGCAGTGAAGAACCAGAACTGGAGCGGCCGGAGGTAGTAAAGCTTCATGTGTTATTATCAAACATTATGGTAAAACCCCTTTAACACCTTAAGGACTGGGCGATTTTTCGTTTTCGCGCTTCCATTTTTTTACTTCCCTTGTTCCAATGGCCATAACTTTTTATTTATGGTGGCCGTGTGAGGGCTTGTTTTTTGCGGGAATGGTTGTACTTTTGAATGACGCCGTCCATTTTATTATATGAAGTACTGGAAAAGGGGGAAAAAAAATCAAATTTTTGCAAACTGCAAAAAAATGCAATTCTGCAATTGTTTTTGAGGTTTTCTTTATTTACAGCGTTGATTTTACGGTAACACTGACCTGGTTTTAGGATTCTCTAGGCCAGTACGATTACGCAGATTAAAAAATATACATAATTTTTGTTTTATATAAGTGGCGGAAAAAAAATCATAAATTTAATTTCATAAAATGTCGCTTGTGTCACCACTTTCCGAGACTCGAAACATTTGACATTTTTAGGAATGGGGCTGTGTGAGATCTGATGTTTCTATTGATATAATTTTGGGGTATATACGATGTTTTTATCGCCTGTTATTACATTTTTTTCTCTTTTTTTTCAGTGGCCGAAAGGCTGTAGATCTGGCATTTTATTTTGTTTTCTAGTTAGCCCGTTTACCGATTGGATTAATTTATTTCATATTTTGATAGATATGACTTTTACCAAATGTGTATTTTTTATATTTCTACGTTTTTAATGAGAGAATTTAACTTTTATTTTTTTTATATTTTTATAATACTTTTTTTACTTTTCACTGTATTTATTAGTCCTCTTAGGGGACTTAAATCTGCGATCATCTGATTGCTTGTGCTACATACAGCATTGCTACATATATAGCAGGAATCACAGTCTCCTATAACCGGCAGCCACAGGCAGCTCTCACAGTGGTGACACAGGATCGTCAGCGGTCACGTCACGGGTGCGCCGATGAGGGGGTAGAGCAGCGCGTCCTCCTGCCAGAGCGCATTAAGTGCAGCTGTCACAGATTGATGGCGGCATTTAACAGGTTGACAGCCGTATGTGGATCACCGCTCCACCCGCTGCTGTTAGAAGCATATGATGGCTGAATAACACAGCCATCATCTGACGATGAAGATAGGGCTCGGCATGCGAGCCGGCGTATAAGTTCGGGAGCCGACTTATGACGGACATAGTCCATCGTATGTTGATAAGGGGTTAACATGCGTTTCTTAGTGACGGTCACTAACTGTATTTTCCAGACTATATGATGCACAAACAACAAACACTTAGCTGAATATTGTGTGCGTCTTATAGACCAGAGGCGGCAGCCCCTCATGTACGCTTATCAGGTATCTGACAACTGCCGGAGCAGATTTCAGCTGATCATGGGGGAGTCAGGTGTCGGACCCCACCGATCTCATACGGACGATCTAGCTTACAGATACTTCCTCAATTCATGTCCCAAATAATCCCTGTAAGGGACTGGGAATTAAGTCACCACCAAGATGGTGGGAGATTAAGGGCCTGAAAGGAAGAGACAGGTTACCTTTAATACATACATGAACACTCACACACATATACACACAAACGGACACACATGCACACTCACCTACATACACGCATACATACACACACACATGCACACTCACCTACATACACGCAAACATACACACAGACACATGCATACTCACCTCAATACACAACATACATACACGCAAACAGACACACATGCACACTCACCTACATACAACGCAAACAGACACACACACACATACACACAGACACATGTACACTCACCTACATACACGCACACACACATACACACAGACACATGCACACTCACCTACATACACACAGACACATGCACACTCACCTACATACACTCAAACATACACACACACACACATGCACTCACCTCATCACCTCAATCCACAACATACATACGCGCAGAGACACATGCACACTCACCTACATACACGCAAGCAGACACACACATACACACAGACACATGTACACTCACCTACATACATGCAAACATAAACACACATACACACAGACACATGCACACTCACCTACATACACTCAAACATACACACACACACATGCACTCACCTCAATCCACAACATACATACGCGCAGAGGCACATGTACACTCACCTTAATATACAACATACATACACTCAAACATACACACACACTCTTACACACAGACACATGCACACTCACCTCAATACACAACATACATACTCGCAGAGACATGAACACACTCACCGCAATACACTACATACAAGTGCAGCGCCAGGGCAGTTTCTAGCCCAAAAATGACACAGGGCGAGAGTAGGAAATTTCTCCCCCCCCCCCCCCCCCGGCACCGAAAATAATAAACATTATTTTTGTGGGCTTGAGTAATAAATAGAGAGCAGGCTTGTATCTTCCCTTTTTTTAATAAATTATAATTTGCCTTTAACTTATATAGAACTTGGGGAAAAGGGACAAGTATGCTAATTATTAACGGTGAGAACAAAGTTGTAGGTAAATAATATCTATTAATTATTTTGGAAACAGATCCTAAAAATTGTAGGTTGCAGATTTATGAGAAACTGACTCTTCTAGATTTAGCCGCTGCAAAAGCATTAATAGCTTCCGAATAATTCAGCTTTTCTGCCAGTTCATTTTCTAATTCCAGGTCACATTTACTAATCTCTTCTAAAAGGAGATTGGCGAGACTTTCCCCAGATGTATCAGTAGCAGGACGATAGCCAATAAAATGTTCCTTTATTGCTACGTGATCATCATCTATATCAACAAATCTTAAGGTGTATGACAACTGTTCAGTGTGACCTGCATCTTGTGTGCAGTCCAACATTATTGAAAAATACTTAGATCTTTTGGCTTTTTCTAGAATACATTTCTTCACCTGAGAGGCCATCAAGCAGATAATTTCATTTTGAATTAAATTTCCACAGTAATGTGTATGGATTTCCTGGGAAGTAATTCGTTTTAAATGATCTCTCATTACTGGTTCAAATTTTCCAAGAAGCTCTATAAGCCCAAGGAAATGTCCATTATTTGGTGTAAACAATGTATTTGACGATCCTCGAAAAGCTAAATTATTGGTTGCCAGGTATACAGTTACTGCCATAACTCTTTCCAACACTTCTCGCCTGGGTGAGGATGCCACCAGACTGCCAAAGATGAGGTAAGTCAGCTGGGCCCCCTCCCGGGTTTCATGCTGTGGGGCATGCCAAATCAGCATGCCCCAAGGGTGGTTGGGGGGGGGGCAGGTGTGGGGGTCCCCATCCAAAAAAAAAGGCTAGCCCAACCCATCCCATCCCTCAGACCCCCTCACCTGTTCAGTGTGTCAGTGCCCTCTGCCCTCTGAGTCTGAGCGCGCTCAGACTGCTAAATGGGGCTGCTGGGAAGGGAAGGACTAATCCATAGGCAGGGGGTGGGCATTTTTGCTATACTGCTACCACTGTCAGACTAGACTGCAGCCTGTCCTGTCCAGCATTGAAATTGGCAACAGCCAGGCAGCCTAGTCTGACAGTGATAGTGTGTGTGCTTAGCTCTTTGATCACTGTCTCAGGGAGCGCCCGTGCTCAGCCGAGAGCGCGGCGCCCCTGCTATCAGTGTGGGAGTGGCCGAGCTGCCTCATCCTGGCTGTTCATTCTCGCTGTTCATCCAGCGCGGAGCGGAGGTGAGTCATACCTCCCAACTTTTGAAGATGGGAAAGAGGGACAAAGTTTGCGGCGCGCTTTGCGCGCCGCGGCAAATTTTAGGCCACGCCTCTGACCACACCCATTCATAATTAGTCACACCCATATCCACATCCCAACCACACCCATTTAGCACTGCCGATCACACTGTTTCATATACAATAATTATAAACAAAAAAATATGGCCACACAGTGCCCCATACTGTATAATGGCCACACATGATGCTCCATACTGTATAATGAACACACATGACGCTCCATACTGTATAATGGCCACACATGATGCTCCATACTGTATAATGAACACACATGATGCTCCATACTGTATGACCGCACATGATGCTCCATACTGTATAATGACCGCACATGATGCTCCATACTGTATAATGAACACACATGATGCTCCATACTGTATAATGGCCGCACATGATGCTCCATACTGTATAATGAACACACATGATGCTCCATACTGTATGACCGCAAATGATGCTCCATACTGTATAATGACCGCACATGATGCTCCAGACTGTATAATGACCGCACATGATGCTCCATACTGTATAATGACCCCACATGATGCTCCATACTGTATAATGACCGCACATGATGCTCCATACTGTATAATGACCGCACATGATGCTCCATACTGTATGACCGCAAATGATGCTCCATACTGTATAATGACCGCACATGATGCTCCAGACTGTATAATGACCGCACATGATGCTCCAGACTGTATAATGACCGCACATGATGCTCCAGACTGTATAATGACCGCACATGATGCTCCAGACTGTATAATGACCGCACATGATGCTCCAGACTGTATAATGACCGCACATGATGCTCCAGACTGTATAATGACCGCACATGATGCTCCATACTGTATAATGGCCGCACATGATGCTCCATACTGTATAATGGCCACACATGATGCTCCATACTGTATAATGGCCGCACATGATGCTCCATACTGTATAATGGCCACACATGATGCTCCATACTGTATAATGACCGCACATGATGCTCCATACTGTATAATGACCGCACATGATGCTCCATACTGTACAATGACCGCACATGATGCTCCATATTGTATAATGACCGCACATGATGCTCCATACTGTATAATGACCGCACATGATGCTCCATACTGTATAATGGCCACACATAATGCTCCATACTGTATAATGACCGCACATGATGCTCCATACTGTATAATGACCGCACATGATGCTCCATATTGTATAATGACCACACATGATGCTCCATACTGTATAATGACATACAGGCACGCAGCTCACACACAGGCACGCAGCTCACACGCACGCAGCTCACAAACACATGCAGCTTTGACACAAATGCATCACACACGCAGCCATCACACACACACGCAGCCATCACACACACACACACGCAGCCATCACACACACACACACGCAGCCATCACACACACACACGCAGCCATCACACACACACACACACGCAGCCATCACACACATGCAGCCATCACACACACACGCAGACATCACACACGCAGCCATCACACACACACACACACGCAGCCATCACACACACACGCAGCCATCACACACACGCAGCCATCACACACACACAGCCATCACACACACACAGCCATCACACACACACAGCCATCACACACACACAGCCATCACACACACACAGCCATCACACACACGCAGCCATCACACACACGCAGCCATCACACACACACAGCCATCACACACACACGCAGCCATCACACACACGCAGCCATCACACACACGCAGCCATCACACACACGCAGCCATCACACACACGCAGCCATCACACACACACACGCAGCCATCACACACACACGCAGCCATCACACACACAGCCATCACACACACACACGCAGCCATCACACACACACACACACGCGCAGCCATCACACATGCAGCCATCACACACACACGCAGCCATCACACACACACACGCAGCCATCACACACACACACGCAGCCATCACACACACACGCAGCCATCACACACACACACGCAGCCATCACACACACACACACGCAGCCATCACACACACACACACGCAGCCATCACACACACACAGCCATCACACACACACACGCAGCCATCACACACACGCAGCCATCACACACACACACACGCAGCCATCACACACACACAGCCATCACACACACACACCCAGCCATCACACACACACACACGCAGCCATCACACACATCACACACACACAATCTCCTCTGTGATGCAGGGGCGGCTGATGTCCATGTGCAGCTCTCTGCTGAAGTCTTCAGTCTCCTGCTCACAGCTCTGCACTATCCCGGCACCTCCCCCGTCTCTCCTTCTCTGCCGGGATAGCAGCTAAGAGCAGAAGCCGGAGCTCCGTGCACACACAGCCAGAGGTAGTGAATCGCTGACCTTTCTTCTTGATTGCTGCAGGCTCTCTCCTTCAGCGTGGCAGCGCCGCACAGGGGGCGGGAGGGGGGGGGGGTGTTGCGCGGGCGGTCAGGAGGCAGCTTTTATATAAAAAAAAAAAAAAACAGGCTCTCTCTACGTCCCGGAAGTGGGCGGGGCTTCACCGGCGGCCGCAAATTCGGGATTTTAAATGCCCGAAGCGGGACAGCGGGACCCCGGTGCCAAAGCGGGACTGTCCCGCTGAAATCGGGACGGTTGGGAGGTATGGGTGAGTGGCGGCGCCGAGGTGGCCGCAACCATTATGTGCGGTGCGGGGGGGGGGGCGCGGCGACGCGAGGCGATGATCTGACCGCTCAGCTGTCAGATTTGCAGCTGAGTTCGGGCAGGGCGCGCCCGCGCTCAGCACTGAGCGCGGCATCCGCGCCCCTGACAGCCCTTAAACAGCAGCAGCAGCGGGCAGGGGACCACCGGGGCCCGAGGCCTCTCCTGCGCCCCCCGGCCCCACGGCGCCCCGTGTGGCCGCCCTGCCCGCCCTGTTGAAGAAACGGCCCTGTGCAGCGCCCCAGAGTCCTGGTCGTTGCAGTACTGTTGCTCCGCCACTTTGTTTACCCGGGATCCCTTCTTCTGGTTTTTGTTTTTGTTTCCTGTTTATTCATCATTGAAAGAACTGCTGAATCATGAAAAATGCATGATTACAAACTTTTTGTACATAGTTTGCACCTTCTTAAAGGTGCTCTCTACTGGTTTTACACAAGGAAAGGACTCTTTGCGAAGACACTGGTCTTGGAACCAGCACCGGAGTCCTTACTGCGAACAGACTTGCAGCTTGAGAAGTTGCACTACCTCATAGAGACTTGGTCCCCTCTTAAAGGGGATGTTCACATATTGCACTTATGAACAGTGTTGCCTTAAGATGGTTAAATGGCAATAATGTATTGAAAGAAGAAGTTAAATGTAGCTAACTAGTTGATTGTGAGAAATGTTTAATGATGTTGATAGAAGAATGAGGACAGAAAGTGAACCCGTACGGGGTTAGTCAGTGAGTCCTCCTAGAAGCCATACAGAGCTCGCTCAGTAATCCTGAACTGAAAGATGGATGATAAGTTCTATACCGTGTATAGTAGCAGAAAGGCAGTAGGCCCGGGCAGAAAGGGGCGGTCCTGTAACAGAAAGGAGAGGCAGTAGGCCTGGAGCGGATAGGACAGGCGGTCCTGCAGATGTAAAGAAGGAGAATGCAGAAAAGTTGATTAGCCTTATAATGTTTTATAAGAAGGTCTTTAGTGGATTCAGCGAGTACGTCCTTAGGGGCAAGGTTAAATTATTGTTCAAAAATTTGCACTTAGTAGAATACCCGGTTGGGTAAAAGAAGTTATTTATAGTATGTTACTTAAATATTTAACCATGTTTGTAACGTTCAAGTGTCCTCACCTCCCGTAAAGGGAAGCTCTGTTAAAGTTTACTTGTTATTGCATTTCAAAAATTGTATGTCTTTTTGCTGACATGTATTGTTGTTTTCTTCCCAGTCCAGGAGTACTGGATTTAACCGGGGGGGAGTGCAGCGCCCCAGAGTCCTGGTCGTTGCAGTACTGTTGCTCCGCCACTAAGGGGGGCTATGGTACGTCTGATGGCACTGAAGGAGTTCATCTGACCAGGTATCACAGACACCAATACATTTCACAGTCTGGCCTCCAGGGGGAGCTAAGGGCACTATGCATTAGGCCACTCCTCACAGTCTGGTAAAACTGGGGGTTGGATAGGAAGTTAGATCAGAAGCTGACTGGGAATCGAACAGGCAACATCCTGTGGCAGAGGGTGTTGTGGGGAGAGACTCAGGGGGGTCCCTGTCAGGGGTGGGATCCTGACAGAGGCCTAGCGAACAGAGAGAACGTTACGGGACCGCGCCTGCACTAGATAGCGGCGGTGCCCTAAGAAAGGACAAGAAGCGAGGTATATTGTGCTGAGTGAGAAACGAGATCAACGCAACAAGGAGAAATACCAGTAGGAGTCGTGCTGTAAGACGAGGCAACATCCTACTGAGGCGCGTAGCCGGGGCCGGAACGCCGAGGAGGTACTAGGCTCCAAGCAGTACTTCAAACCTATGGCAGGACAGTCAGCTATAGGCGGGCTGTCTCACACCAATCACCTACGAAGACATAGGGGGCAACCAGTGGAGAGGGGCGACACTAGGGTCCCGGAAGAGCTCCGAGCCTACCCGTCATACGGGTGAGTCCTAGCCATATCATCTGGGGGACGAAGAAGAACATCAGAATCGAGTTGTGAGGGAACACGAGAAACAGACACAACAGTTGTGGGGACTATCCCGTAAGCACAGCAGGGAAAGACCGCAACACACAAGCGCTAGAAGGTAGGCACAGATTTCCACCTGCAAAGGGAACTCTGGAGGTGCCATCGGACCGGCCGGACTTGCGCAGCCTGGTTAACCGTATTCCGGACTGAGGATCCTGAAGCCTTCAGTAAAGAGGTAAAGAGACTGCAACCTGGTGTCCTCGTTATTTACTGTGACCAGCACTGCACCGCACTACCACCACCATCCACACCTTTCATTGGGCGCCCCTCAGCAGGGTCATGGTCCGGGTCTAGCCACCGTGACAACCCCAGAGCAGAGACCCAGAGGCCCGGTACCGGGTACCCCTCGGCCCTGCGGCAGTGGGGGCGCTACAACTTGGCGTCACGAACAGGATCTACTTAAGCCTGAAGAATCAGGTCATGTGTGCCTTGGAACTGTGATTTATTATACTTGGACTGTGACTTATTGCAAAGACTGTGGATTGCCATTTGCCGCCAAAACCAGCCGCCATTACAGCGCTAGGGAAAGCGCAGGAGAAGAAGAAGGGCGTGGAGTAGGCGTGGACCAGCTGAAGAGCGCGAAAGACAATGGCCCCCCAGTCTAAATATTTCTGCACTGTGAGGACGTGTCTGTCAGCAGCCGAGATCCTCCTGATTCTCAATGGTGGGCGGAGACAGAGAAAACGAAACCGCCCACGAAGGAGAGAGCGGGAAAAAGACCAGGAAGCGACCCATGCGGAGGACGCCATGACGAGTCGCTCAGACCAGGAATGCGGGGTTGAAGCCGAAGACTTCCCCAGCCACCCGGACAAGCACAGTGGCCAGCTCTCCGTGATCGGGACCGGTCTCCTGCAAATGGAGATGGAGGGCCTGATCGAACAACTCCTCCAGCTACGGACGGAGACGCCAGCGGAGAACCTTCTAACGCCGGACCCTACGTTGCTGCCGAAACCCCAGCCGACGCTCCTATTGACCATACCACCAGCGGAGCTGACCGAGGAGGAAGGGCACACACCGACTGGTGATTCCACCGACCCTGTCCCGCTGGCTGAGGGTCTGTTGATAGGCCCCGTCGCGGCACCCCCTCTCCCTGGGACCCATAGACTCCAGCGCTTGTTGCCGTGGGAGGAGGCAACGGGTATGGAACACCTCTTGAAAGCCCCGATTCCACCAATTACCCCGCTGAATGAGGTCCATGCGGAGCGTACAGTATGCCGCTTGGTGAACCTAGGACCCAACCTCATGGGGTTCCTCGGGGTGAAGACACAGGAAGGGGAGATGGTACAGGCCCTGAGCTGGGAGGAATACCAGGTCCAGCTGGAACAGCAGTGGGAGGAGAGAGAAAGGGCGTACCAGGTTGGGCTAGAGGCCTACCACCAAAAGGACTTGGCGGTCAAGGACCGGGCCCGCAAGGACCCCATCGCTCACCAGGCCCCGCGCAGGCAGGGCACCGTTGTCGCCTTCAAGCTCCGCGGAGGCTGGGGCTTTATCAAAGAGCCGGGCCTGTACGCCGAAGTCTTTGTTAACCGACGGGATGTGGAGTCTCATCTCAGAGAGGGCCACCCAGACCGGGATCTCTACCCGGGGGACGAAGTTATTTACACCAGGCACTTTGGGGAAAAGGGGTGGTTCGCCCTGAATGTCCACAAGAAGCAGAGCCCCGTGACACCCCCGACTAAGGTGCCAGTGAAGCTGACCCCCATGGCAGAGGTGCCCCCTCATGGTCAGCCCATGATCGTCACCAAGACCACCGAGGTCACTCCGACGTACACCGTCATTAAAACCACGACCTGCAACATTGTCACCTCAACCACTGTCGTGGCCAAGGGGGCGTCCTCCCAGGTGGTCGGTGCTCCAGCTGCCCCAGAACGGAAGACAGTGGGTACGCAGACCCCCAGATGGGACAGTACTCCCCCTTACGCAGTACCAGGCGGCGGGCAATATCCAAAGGGGTTGCCTCCGCCGGTGCTGCCCCCTGATTGGTTCAAGTAAATGTCCTGATCTTCTGAACATGTATATAGTTAACTGTTTGTCCTTCTGATGTTTTTGCTGCTACAACCCGATCAGGGTTAACTCTTAAAGGGATCCCTTTGTTTACCCGGATCCCTTCTTCTGCTTTTTGTTTTTGTTTCCTGTTTATTCATCATTGAAAGAACTGCTGAATCATGAACAATGCATGATTACAAACTTTTTGTACATAGTTTGCACCTTCTTAAAGGTGCTCTCTACTGGTTTTACACAAGGAAAGGACTCTTTGCGAAGACACTGGTCTTGGAACCAGCACCGGAGTCCTTACTGCGAACAGACTTGCAGCTTGAGAAGTTGCACTACCTCATAGAGACTTGGTCCCCTCTTAAAGGGGATGTTCACATATTGCACTTATGAACAGTGTTGCCTTAAGATGGTTAAATGGCAATAATGTCTTGAAAGAAGAAGTTAAATGTAGCTAATTAGTTGATTGTGAGAAATGTTTAATGATGTTGATAGAAGAATGAGGACAGAAAGTGAACCCGTATGGGGTTAGTCAGTGAGTCCTCCTAGGAGCCATACAGAGCTGGCTCAGTAATCCTGAACTGAAAGATGGATGATAAGTTCTATACCGTGTATAGTAGTAGAAAGGCAGTAGGCCCGGGTGGAAAGGGGCGGTCCTGTAACAGAAAGGAGAGGCAGTAGGCCTGGAGCGGATAGGACAGGCGGTCCTGCAGATGTAAAGAAGGAGAATGCAGAAAAGTTGATTAGCCTTATGTTTTATAAGAAGGTCTTTAGTGGATTCAGCGAGTACGTCCTTAGGGGCAAGGTTAAATTATTGTTCAAAAATTTGCACTTAGTAGAATACCCGGTTGGGTAAAAGAAGTTATTTATAGTATGTTACTTAAATATTTAACCATGTTTGTAACGTTCAAGTGTCCTCACCTCCCATAAAGGGAAGCTCTGTTAAAGTTTACTTGTTTGTTATGATCCTTAGTGGTTGAGGATCACAAATTACTCCAGCTAAGTAACAAAACATAGGACAAGCTCTAGGGAGGTGGCAAACTGGACTGACAATACACCTCTGCTTCATCCTGACCTTGGGAGATAGCCAGCAACGCTTTTTCTGCCTGATTCTCAAGATTAGGCTCCTCATAAAGCAGTCCAAGAGCCAGAAAAAATGCATCTACATTAAGCAATGCAGGATCTCCTGGCGCCAGAGAGAAAGCCCAATCTTGAGGGTCGCCACGCAACAAGGAGATAACAATTTTAACTTGCTGAGCGGAATCACCAGAGGAACGAGGTCTCAGAGATAGAAATAACTTACAATTATTCTTAAAATTTGGAAACCTAGATCTATCTCCAGAAAACAACTCAGGAATGGGTATCTTTGGTTCTGACATATGGCTATGAATAACAAAATCCTGAATACTTTGCACCCGTGCAGTAAGATAACACTACACAGTACCGCTTGTGACCACTAGAGGGAGCCCAAAAATAGAGTTCACAACAGTACCCCCCCCCTTGAGGAGGGGTCACCGAACCCTCATCAAGACCCCCAGGGCGATCAGGATGAGCCGCGTGGAAGGCACGAACCAAATCGGCTGCATGAACATCAGAGGCGACAACCCAGGAATTATCTTCCTGACCATAGCCCTTCCACTTAACGAAATACTGAAGCCTCCGTCTAGAGATACGAGAATCCAAAATCTTCTCCACCACGTACTCCAATTCGCCCTCGACCAGCACCGGAGCAGGAGGCTCAACAGAAGGAACCACAGGTACCACATACCTCCGCAACAAAGACCTATGGAACACATTATGAATGGCAAACGATGCTGGGAGACCCAAACGAAAAGACACCGGGTTAAGGATTTCCAAGATCTTATAAGGACCGATGAAGCGAGGCTTGAATTTAGGAGAGGAGACCTTCATAGGAACATACCGAGAAGACAGCCGCACCAAATCCCCAACACGAAGTCGGGGACCCACACCGCGGCGGCGGTTGGGGGGTACTGTTGTGAACTCTATTTTTGGGCTCCCTCTAGTGGTCACAAGCGGTACTGTGTAGTGTTATCTTACTGCACGGGTGCAAAGTATTCATGATTTTGTTATTCATAGCCCTATGTCAGAACCAAAGATACCCATTCCTGAGTTGTTTTCTGGAGATAGATCTAGGTTTCTAAATTTTAAGAATAATTGTAAGTTATTTCTATCTCTGAGACCTCGTTCCTCTGGTGATTCCGCTCAGCAAGTTAAAATTGTTATCTCCTTGTTGCGTGGCGACCCTCAAGATTGGGCTTTCTCTCTGGCGCCAGGAGATCCTGCATTGCTTAATGTAGATGCATTTTTTCTGGCTCTTGGACTGCTTTATGAGGAGCCTAATCTTGAGAATCAGGCAGAAAAAGCGTTGCTGGCTATCTCCCAAGGTCAGGATGAAGCAGAGGTGTATTGTCAGTCCAGTTTGCCACCTCCCTAGAGCTTGTCCTATGTTTTGTTACTTAGCTGGAGTAATTTGTGATCCTCAACCACTAAGGATCATAACAGTAAATTTCGGAAATGGTCGGTGCTTACTCAATGGAATGAGTGTGCCCTGGCTGCAAATTTCAGAGAAGGGCCTGCTATACTGTTATGATCCTTAGTGGTTGAGGATCACAAATTACTCCAGCTAAGTAACAAAACATAGGACAAGCTCTAGGGAGGTGGCAAACTGGACTGACAATACACCTCTGCTTCATCCTGACCTTGGGAGATAGCCAGCAACGCTTTTTCTGCCTGATTCTCAAGATTAGGCTCCTCATAAAGCAGTCCAAGAGCCAGAAAAAATGCATCTACATTAAGCAATGCAGGATCTCCTGGCGCCAGAGAGAAAGCCCAATCTTGAGGGTCGCCACGCAATAAGGAGATAACAATTTTAACTTGCTGAGCGGAATCACCAGAGGAACGAGGTCTCAGAGATAGAAATAACTTACAATTATTCTTAAAATTTAGAAACCTAGATCTATCTCCAGAAAACAACTCAGGAATGGGTATCTTTGGTTCTGACATAGGGCTATGAATAACAAAATCCTGAATACTTTGCACCCGTGCAGTAAGATAACACTACACAGTACCGCTTGTGACCACTAGAGGGAGCCCAAAAATAGAGTTCACAACACTTGTTATTGCATTTCAAAAATTGTATGTCTTTTTGCTGACATGTATTGTTGTTTTCTTCCCAGTCCAGGAGTACTGGATTTAACCGGGGGGGAGTGCAGCGCCCCAGAGTCCTGGTCGTTGCAGTACTGTTGCTCCGCCACTAAGGGGGGCTATGGTACGTCTGATGGCACTGAAGGAGTTCATCTGACCAGGTATCACAGACACCAATACATTTCACAGTCTGGCCTCCAGGGGGAGCTAAGGGCACTATGCATTAGGCCACTCCTCACAGTCTGGTAAAACTGGGGGTTGGATAGGAAGTTAGATCAGAAGCTGACTGGGAATCGAACAGGCAACATCCTGTGGCAGAGGGTGTTGTGGGGAGAGACTCAGGGGGATCCCTGTCAGGGGTGGGATCCTGACAGAGGCCTAGCGAACAGAGAGAACGTTACGGGACCGCGCCTGCACTAGATAGCGGCAGTGCCCTAAGAAAGGACAAGAAGCGAGGTATATTGTGCTGAGTGAGAAACGAGATCAACGCAACAAGGAGAAATACCAGTAGGAGTCGTGCTGTAAGACGAGGCAACATCCTACTGAGGCGCGTAGCCGGTGGCCGGAACGCCGAGGAGGTACTAGGCTCCAAGCAGTACTTCAAACCTACGGCAGGACAGTCAGCTATAGGCGGGCTGTCTCACACCAATCACCTACGAAGACATAGGGGGCAACCAGTGGAGAGGGGCGACACTAGGGTCCCGGAAGAGCTCCGAGCCTACCCGTCATACGGGTGCATCCTAGCCATATCATCTGGGGGATGAAGAAGAACATCAGAATCGAGTTGTGAGGGAACACGAGAAACAGACACAACAGTTGTGGGGACTATCCCGTGAGCACAGCAGGGGAGGACCGCAACACACAAGCGCTAGAAGGTAGGCACAGATTTCCACCTGCAAAGGGAACTCTGGAGGTGCCATCGGACCGGCCGGACTTGCGCAGCCTGGTTAACCGTATTCCGGACTGAGGATCCTGAAGCCTTCAGTAAAGAGGTAAAGAGACTGCAACCTGGTGTCCTCGTTATTTACTGTGACCAGCACTGCACCGCACTACCACCACCATCCACACCTTTCATTGGGCGCCCCTCAGCAGGGTCACGGACCGGGTCTAGCCACCGTGACAACCCCAGAGCAGAGACCCAGAGGCCCAGTACCGGGTACCCCTCGGCCCTGCGGCAGTGGGGGCGCTACACATACACAGACACATACAAACTCACCTTAGTACACAACATCCATACACGTGCACATACACAGACACATGCACACTCACATCAATACACAACATACATACACGCATCCAGACACATACACACAGACTTATGCACACCCACCTCAATATACAACAGACATACATGCACACAGACACATACACACCGACACATGCTCACTCACCTCAATATACAACATGCATACATACACACATACACACAGAAACATGCACACTCACCTAAATTCACAACATACATACACGCACGCATACACACATGCACGTTCACCTCAATACATACATACATGCACACAGAAACATACATAGGCACTCACCTCAATACACAACATATATACACGCACACACATACACACTCACCTCAATATACAACATACATGCATGTACACACACATACACACAGACACATAAACCCTCACCTCAATACATAGCATGCTCAGTTCAGTACAAAACATACATACAATTACACGGACACACAAACATACACATTCACACCCACCTCAATACACAAAATACATACATGCACACACACATACACACAGATACATGCACACTCACCTCAATACACAACGTACATACCCACACACAGACACATACACACTCACCTCAAAACACAACATACATACACGCACACAGACACATGCACACTCACCTCAATACACAACATACATACAAGCACACAGACACATGCACACTCACCTCAATACACAATATACAAAAACGCACACAGACACATACACAGATACACTCACCTCAATACACAACATACACACACATACTCATAGACACATGCACACTCACCTCAATACACAACATACATACGTGCACACATACACACAGTCAGATGCCCACTGACCTCAATACACCACATACATGCACGCACACAGACACATACACACAGACACTTGCACACTTACCTTAATGCACAACATAAATACATGCACACGGACACACAGACTAATACACATGCACACTCGCCTCAAAACACAACATACATACAAGCACAGAGACACGTACACACAGACACATGCACACTCACCTCAATACACAACATACATACACACACAGACATATATACACAGACACATGCACACTAACTTAAATACACAACATACATATACGCACACATACGCATACACACACATGCACGCTCACCTCAATACATACATACACGCACACAGAAACATATCCATAGGCACATGCACACTCACCTCAATACACAACATATATACACGCACACACATACACACTCACCTCAATACTTAACATACATGCACGCACACACACATACACATAGACACATGCACACTCAACTCAATACTGTTGTGAAATTGGATTCTGGGCTCCCCCGGTGGCCACTTGTGGAATTGAACTTGTGTGCATCATCCCCTCTGTTCACCTGCTCCTATCAGGATGTGGGAGTCGCTATATAACCTTGCTCCTCTGTCAGTTTCTTGCCGGTCAACAATGTAATCAGAAGCCTTCTGTGCTTGTTCCTGCTACTAGACAACTCCCAGCTAAGTTGGACTTTTGTCCTTGTGTGTTTTTGCATTTTGTTCCTGTTCACAGCTGCTGTTTCGTTACTGTGTCTGGAAAGCTCTTGTGATCGGAAATTGCCACTCTGGTGTTATGAGTTAATGCTAGAGTCTTAAAGGAATTTCTGGATGGTGTTTTGATAGGGTTTTCTGCTGACCATGAAAGTGTCCTTTCTGTCTTCCTGCTATCTAGAAAGCGGACCTCGATTTTGCTAAACCTATTTTCATACTACGTTTGTCATTTCATCTGAAATCACCGCCAATATATGTGGGGGCCTCTGTCTGCCTTTTGGGAAAATTTCTCTAGAGGTGAGCCAGGACTGTCTTTTCCTCTGCTAGGATTAGGTAGTTCTCCGGCTGGCGCTGGGCATCTAGGGTTAAAAAACGTAGGCATGCTACCCGGCCACTTCTAGTTGTGCGGCAGGTTTAGTTCATGGTCAGTATAGTTTCCATCTTCCAAGAGCTAGTTCTCATATATGCTGGGCTATGTTCTCTCGCCATTGAGAATCATGACAGTTTGACCGGCCCAAAAAAGGGTTTAATTACTGGCTGAGAAAGGAGAGAAAAAAGAAGTCTGCTACAATTTTTTTTTTTTTTCCTCTAGTTCTGAGTGTGCTCTTAATTGAATCACTTGCTAGTCTGCCTATGCTGCAGCCTTCCTCTCTTTCTCTCCTTCTGATCCTTGAATGGCTCTGTGTTCACCTGTTTCAAATGGATCTTCAGAGTGTAGCTACAGGTTTGAATAATCTCGCCACAAAGGTACAAAATTTGCAAGATTTTGTTGTTCATGCACCTATGTCTGAGCCTAGAATTCCTTTGCCTGAATTCTTCTCGGGGAATAGATCTCACTTTCAAAATTTTAAAAATAATTGCAAATTGTTTTTGTCCCTGAAGTCTCGCTCTGCCGGAGACCCTGCGCAGCAGGTCAGGATTGTAATTTCCTTGCTCCGGGGCGACCCTCAAGACTGGGCTTTTGCATTGGCACCAGGGGATCCTGCGTTGCTCAATGTGGATGCGTTTTTTCTGGCCTTGGGGTTGCTTTATGAGGAACCTCATTTAGAGCTTCAGGCGGAAAAGGCCTTGATGTCCTTGTCTCAGGGGCAAGATGAAGCTGAAATATACTGCCAAAAATTCCGCAAATGGTCTGTGCTTACTCAGTGGAATGAGTGCGCCCTGGCGGCGATTTTCAGAGAAGGTCTCTCTGATGCCATTAAGGATGTTATGGTGGGGTTCCCTGTGCCTGCGAGTCTGAATGAGTCCATGACGATGGCTATTCAGATCGATAGGCGTCTGCGGGAGCGCAAACCTGTGCACGATTTGGCGGTGTCTACTGAGAAAACGCCAGAAAATATGCAATGTGATAGAATTCTGTCCAGAAGCGAGCGGCAGAATTTTAGACGAAAAAATGGGTTGTGCTTCTATTGTGGTGATTCAACTCATGTTATATCAGCATGCTTTAAGCGTACTAAGAAGCCTGACAAGTCTGTTTCAATTAGCACTTTACAGTCTAAGTTTATTCTATCTGTGACCCTGATTTGTTCTTTGTCATCTATTACCGCGGACGCCTATGTCGACTCTGGCGCTGCTTTGAGTCTTATGGATTGGTCCTTTGCCAAACGCTGTGGGTATGATTTGGAGCCACTGGAGGCTCCGATACCTCTGAAAGGGATTGACTCAACCCCATTGGCTAGTAATAAACCACAATACTGGACACAAGTGACTATGCGTGTTAATCCGGATCACCAGGAGGTTATTCGCTTTCTGGTGCTGTATAATCTACATGATGTTTTGGTGCTGGGATTGCCATGGCTGCAATCTCATAACCCAGTCCTCGACTGGAGAGCTATGTCTGTGTTAAGCTGGGGATGTAAAGGAACTCATGGGGACGTACCTTTGGTTTCCATTTCATCATCTATTCCCTCTGAGATTCCTGAATTCTTGTCTGACTTTCGTGACGTTTTTGAAGAACCCAAGGTTGGTTCACTACCTCCGCACCGGGAGTGCGATTGTGCCATAGACTTGATTCCGGGTAGTAAATACCCTAAGGGTCGTTTATTTAATCTGTCTGTGCCTGAACACGCTGCTATGCGAGAATATATAAAGGAGTCCTTGGAAAAGGGACATATTCGTCCTTCGTCATCTCCCTTAGGAGCCGGTTTTTTCTTTGTGTCTAAGAAAGACGGCTCTTTGAGGCCGTGTATTGATTATCGACTTTTGAATAAAATCACGGTTAAATATCAATATCCGTTACCACTGGTTACTGATTTGTTTGCTCGTATAAAGGGGGCCAAGTGGTTCTCTAAGATTGATCTCCGTGGGGCGTATAATTTGGTGCGAATCAAGCAGGGGGATGAGTGGAAAACCGCATTTAATACGCCCGAGGGCCATTTTGAGTATTTGGTGATGCCTTTTGGTCTTTCAAATGCCCCTTCAGTCTTCCAGTCCTTTATGCATGACATTTTCCGCGATTATTTGGATAAATTTATGATTGTGTATCTGGATGATATTCTGATTTTTTCGGATGACTGGGACTCTCATGTCCAGCAGGTCAGGAGGGTTTTTCAGGTTTTGCGGTCTAATTCCTTGTGTGTGAAGGGTTCTAAGTGTGTTTTTGGGGTTCAAAAGATTTCTTTCTTGGGATACATTTTTTCCCCCTCTTCCATCGAGATGGATCCTGTCAAGGTTCAGGCTATTGGTGATTGGACGCAACCCTCTTCTCTTAAGAGTCTTCAGAAATTTTTGGGCTTTGCTAACTTTTATCGTCGATTTATTGCTGGTTTTTCTGATGTTGTAAAACCATTGACTGATTTGACTAAGAAGGGTGCTGATGTTGCTGATTGGTCCCCTGATGCTGTGGAGGCCTTTCGGGAGCTCAAGCGCCGCTTTTCTTCCGCCCCAGTGTTGCGTCAGCCTGATGTTGCTCTTCCTTTTCAGGTTGAGGTCGACGCTTCTGAAATCGGAGCTGGGGCGGTGTTGTCGCAGAGAAGTTCCGACTGCTCCGTGATGAGACCTTGTGCTTTTTTTTCCCGTAAATTTTCGCCCGCCGAGCGGAATTATGATATTGGGAATCGGGAGCTTTTGGCCATGAAGTGGGCTTTTGAGGAGTGGCGTCACTGGCTTGAGGGGGCCAGACATCAGGTGGTGGTATTGACTGACCACAAAAATTTAATTTACCTTGAGTCTGCCAGGCGCCTGAATCCTAGACAGGCGCGCTGGTCGTTGTTTTTCTCTCGGTTTAATTTTGTGGTGTCGTACCTACCGGTGTTGTGAATTTGCTTTTTGCTCCCTCTAGTGGTTACTAGTTTTTTGACTCTGGTTTTTCTGTCTTTCCTTTTATCCGCACCTGGGTCGTTAGTTAGGGGTGTTGCTATATAAGCTCCCTGGACCTTCAGTTCAATGCCTGGCAACGTAGTTATCAGAGCTAGTCTGCTGTGCTCTTGTCTACTGATCCTGGTTCCAGTTATATCAGCTAAGTCTGCCTTTTGCTTTTTGCTATTTGTTTTGGTTTTGTATTTTTGTCCAGCTTGTTCCAAATCTATATCCTGACCTTTGCTGGAAGCTCTAGGGGGCTGGTGTTCTCCCCCCGGACCGTTAGACGGTTCGGGGGTTCTTGAATTTCCAGTGTGGATTTTGATAGGGTTTTTGTTGACCATATAAGTTACCTTTCTTTATTCTGCTATCAGTAAGCGGGCCTCTCTGTGCTAAACCTGGTTCATTTCTGTGTTTGTCATTTCCTCTTACCTCACCGTCATTATTTGTGGGGGGCTTCTATCCAGCTTTGGGGTCCCCTTCTCTGGAGGCAAGAAAGGTCTTTGTTTTCCTCTACTAGGGGTAGCTAGATTCTCCGGCTGGCGCGTGTCATCTAGAATCAACGTAGGAATGATCCCCGGCTACTTCTAGTGTTGGCGTTAGGAGTAGATATATGGTCAACCCAGTTACCACTGCCCTATGAGCTGGATTTTTGTATTCTGCAGACTTCCACGTTCCTCTGAGACCCTCGCCATTGGGGTCATAACAGTTTGCCAGGCCAGTATTAAATGTTTAATGCATTGCAGAAGAGGGATTATAAGAAAGAAGATTCTGAGTTTTTTTTTTTCTCCTTCCCCTTTACCTCAGAGTGGCTATGCTTGCTGCAGACATGAATGTCCAGACCTTGATTACAAGTGTGGACCAGCTGGCTACTCGTGTGCAGGGCATACAAGACTATGTTATCAGAAATCCTAGGTCAGAACCTAAAATACCGATTCCTGAACTGTTTTCCGGAGACAGGTTTAAGTTTAGGAATTTTGTGAATAATTGTAAATTGTTTTTGTCCCTGAGACCCTGTTCATCAGGAGATTCTGCTCAGCAAGTAAAGATTGTTATTTCGTTCTTACGGGGCGACCCTCAGGATTGGGCTTTTTCGCTGGCGCCAGGAGATCCGGCATTGGCTGATCTTGATGCGTTTTTTCTGGCGCTCGGTTTACTTTATGAGGAACCCAATCTTGAGATTCAGGCAGAAAAGGCCTTGCTGTCTATGTCTCAGGGGCAGGACGAGGCTGAAGTGTATTGCCAAAAATTTCGGAAATGGTCCGTGCTGACACATTGGAACGAGTGTGCACTGGCCGCTAATTTTAGAAATGGCCTTTCTGAAGCCATTAAGAATGTTATGGTGGGTTTTCCCATTCCCACAGGTCTGAATGATACTATGGCACTGGCTATTCAAATTGACCGGCGGTTGCGGGAGCGCAAAACCGCAAATTCCCTCATGGTGTTGTCTGAACAGACACCTGATTTAATGCAATGTGATAGAATCCTGACTAGAAATGAGCGGAAAATTCATAGACGCCGGAATGGCTTGTGCTACTACTGTGGTGATTCTACACATGTTATCTCAGCATGCTCTAAACGTATAGCTAAGGTTGTTAGTCCTGTCACCGTTGGTAATTTGCAACCTAAATTTATTCTGTCTGTAACTTTGATTTGCTCACTGTCATCTTATCCTGTCATGGCGTTTGTAGATTCAGGTGCTGCCCTGAGTCTCATGGATCTCTCATTTGCTAAGCGCTGTGGATTTACTCTTGAACCATTAGAAAATCCTATTCCTCTTAGGGGTATTGATGCTACACCATTGGCAGCAAATAAACCGCAGTATTGGACTCAGGTTACCATGTGCATGACTCCTGAACACCGCGAGGTGATACGTTTCCTGGTTTTACATAAAATGCATGATTTGGTCGTTTTAGGGCTGCCATGGTTACAGACCCATAATCCAGTCCTGGACTGGAAGGCTATGTCAGTCTCAAGTTGGGGCTGTCGTGGTATTCATGAGGATTCCCTGCCTCTGTCTATTGCTTCTTCTACGCCTTCGGAAGTTCCGGAGTATTTGTCTGATTATCAGGATGTCTTCAGTGAGTCTGAGTCCAGTGCACTGCCTCCTCATAGGGACTGTGACTGTGCTATAGATTTGATCCCAGGCAGTAAATTTCCTAAGGGAAGACTGTTTAATCTGTCGGTACCTGAACATACCGCTATGCGTTCATATATCAAGGAGTCTCTGGAAAAAGGACATATTCGTCCGTCTTCTTCCCCTCTTGGTGCGGGATTCTTTTTTGTGGCAAAAAAGGACGGATCTTTGAGACCTTGTATTGATTATCGGCTTTTAAATAAGATCACTGTCAAATTTCAGTATCCTTTACCGCTGTTGTCTGACTTGTTTGCCCGGATTAAGGGTGCCAAGTGGTTCACCAAGATAGACCTTCGTGGTGCGTACAACCTTGTGCGCATTAAGCAAGGTGATGAATGGAAAACCGCATTCAATACGCCCGAAGGTCATTTTGAGTACTTGGTGATGCCTTTTGGGCTCTCCAATGCGCCTTCAGTTTTTCAGTCCTTTATGCATGACATTTTCCGGAAGTATCTGGATAAATTTTTGATTGTTTATCTGGATGATATTTTGTTTTTTTCTGATAATTGGGATTCGCATGTGGAGCAGGTCAGGTTGGTCTTTAAAATTTTGCGTGAAAATTCTTTGTTTGTCAAGGGCTCAAAGTGTCTCTTTGGTGTACAGAAGGTTCCCTTTTTGGGGTTCATTTTTTCCCCTTCTGCTGTGGAGATGGACCCAGTCAAGGTCCGAGCTATTCTTGATTGGACTCAGCCCTCGTCAGTTAAGAGTCTTCAGAAGTTCTTGGGCTTCGCTAACTTCTACCGTCGTTTTATCGCTAATTTTTCTAGCATTGTGAAACCTTTGACGGATATGACCAAGAAGGGCTCCGATGTAGCTAACTGGGCTCCTGCTGCCGTGGTGGCTTTCCAGGAGTTGAAACGCCGGTTTACTTCGGCGCCTGTTTTGTGCCAGCCTGACGTCTCACTTCCCTTTCAGGTTGAGGTGGATGCTTCGGAGATTGGGGCAGGGGCCGTTTTGTCGCAGAGAGGCCCTGGTTGCTCTGTTATGAAACCTTGTGCCTTTTTCTCTAGGAAGTTTTCGCCTGCCGAGCGAAATTATGATGTGGGCAATCGGGAGTTGTTGGCCATGAAATGGGCATTTGAGGAGTGGCGTCATTGGCTCGAGGGTGCTAAGCATCGTGTGGTGGTCTTGACTGATCACAAAAATCTGATGTATCTCGAGTCTGCTAAACGCCTTAATCCGAGACAGGCCCGCTGGTCATTGTTTTTCTCCCGCTTTGATTTTGTTGTCTCGTATTTACCAGGTTCAAAGAATGTGAAGGCCGATGCTCTTTCTAGGAGCTTTGTGCCTGATGCTCCTGGAGTCGCTGATCCTGTTGGTATTCTTAAAGATGGAGTTATCTTGTCAGCTATTTCTCCGGATCTGCGACGTGTGTTGCAGAGATTTCAGGCTGATAGGCCTGAGTCTTGTCCACCTGACAGACTGTTTGTTCCGGATAAGTGGACCAGCAGAGTCATTTCCGAGGTTCATTCCTCGGTGTTGGCAGGTCACCCGGGAATTTTTGGCACCAGAGATCTGGTGGCCAGGTCCTTTTGGTGGCCTTCCTTGTCAAGAGATGTGCGGTCATTTGTGCAGTCCTGTGGGACTTGTGCTCGAGCTAAGCCTTGCTGTTCTCGTGCCAGCGGTTTGCTCTTGCCCTTGCCTGTCCCGAAGAGACCTTGGACACATATCTCCATGGATTTCATTTCTGATCTTCCGCTATCTCAGGGCATGTCCGTTATCTGGGTGATATGTGATCGCTTCTCCAAGATGGTCCATTTGGTTCCTTTGCCTAAGCTGCCTTCCTCTTCCGATCTGGTTCCTGTGTTTTTCCAGAACGTGGTTCGTTTGCACGGCATCCCTGAGAATATTGTGTCAGACAGAGGATCCCAGTTCGTTTCCAGGTTCTGGCGATCCTTTTGTAGTAGGATGGGCACTGATTTGTCGTTTTCGTCTGCTTTCCATCCTCAGACTAATGGACAGACGGAGCGAACCAATCAGACTTTGGAGGCTTATTTGAGGTGTTTTGTCTCTGCTGATCAGGACGATTGGGTGACATTCTTGCCGTTGGCTGAGTTTGCCCTTAATAATCGGGCTAGTTCCGCCACCTTGGTTTCGCCGTTTTTCTGCAACTCTGGTTTCCATCCTCGCTTTTCTTCGGGTCATGTGGAGCCTTCTGACTGTCCTGGGGTGGATTCTGTGGTGGATAGGTTGCAGCAGATCTGGAATCATGTGGTGGACAACTTGAAGTTGTCACAGGAGAAGGCTCAGCGCTTTGCCAACCGCCGCCGCGGTGTGGGTCCCCGACTACGCGTTGGGGATTTGGTGTGGCTTTCTTCCCGCTTTGTTCCTATGAAGGTCTCCTCTCCCAAATTTAAACCTCGTTTTATTGGGCCTTACAAGATATTGGAAATCCTTAATCCTGTATCTTTTCGTCTGGATCTTCCTGTGTCGTTTGCTATTCACAATGTATTTCATAGGTCCTTGTTGCGGCGGTACATTGTGCCTGTAGTTCCTTCTGCTGAGCCTCCTGCTCCGGTGTTGGTTGAGGGCGAGTTGGAGTACGTGGTGGAGAAGATCTTGGATTCTCGCCTCTCCAGGCGGAGGCTTCAGTACCTGGTCAAGTGGAAGGGCTATGGTCAGGAGGATAATTCCTGGGTGGTCGCCTCTGATGTTCATGCGGCCGATTTAGTTCGTGCCTTTCATGCCGCTCATCCTGATCGCCCTGGTGGTCGTGGTGAGGGTTCGGTGACCCCTCACTAAGGGGGGGGTACTGTTGTGAATTTGCTTTTTGCTCCCTCTAGTGGTTACTAGTTTTTTGACTCTGGTTTTTCTGTCTTTCCTTTTATCCGCACCTGGGTCATTAGTTAGGGGTGTTGCTATATAAGCTCCCTGGACCTTCAGTTCAATGCCTGGCAACGTAGTTATCAGAGCTAGTCTGCTGTGCTCTTGTCTACTGATCCTGGTTCCAGTTATATCAGCTAAGTCTGCCTTTTGCTTTTTGCTATTTGTTTTGGTTTTGTATTTTTGTCCAGCTTGTTCCAAATCTATATCCTGACCTTTGCTGGAAGCTCTAGGGGGCTGGTGTTCTCCCCCCGGACCGTTAGACGGTTCGGGGGTTCTTGAATTTCCAGTGTGGATTTTGATAGGGTTTTTGTTGACCATATAAGTTACCTTTCTTTATTCTGCTATCAGTAAGCGGGCCTCTCTGTGCTAAACCTGGTTCATTTCTGTGTTTGTCATTTCCTCTTACCTCACCGTCATTATTTGTGGGGGGCTTCTATCCAGCTTTGGGGTCCCCTTCTCTGGAGGCAAGAAAGGTCTTTGTTTTCCTCTACTAGGGGTAGCTAGATTCTCCGGCTGGCGCGTGTCATCTAGAATCAACGTAGGAATGATCCCCGGCTACTTCTAGTGTTGGCGTTAGGAGTAGATATATGGTCAACCCAGTTACCACTGCCCTATGAGCTGGATTTTTGTATTCTGCAGACTTCCACGTTCCTCTGAGACCCTCGCCATTGGGGTCATAACATACCGGGTTCTAAGAATGTTAAGGCGGATGCCCTTTCTAGGAGTTTTGAGCCTGACTCCCCTGGTAATTCTGAGCCCACAGGTATCCTTAAAGATGGAGTGATATTGTCTGCCGTTTCTCCAGACCTGCGGCGGGCCTTGCAGGAGTTTCAGGCGGATAGACCTGATCGTTGCCCACCTGGTAGACTGTTTGTTCCTGATGATTGGACCAGTAGAGTCATCTCTGAGGTTCATTCTTCTGCGTTGGCAGGTCATCCTGGAATCTTTGGTACCAGGGATCTGGTGGCAAGGTCCTTCTGGTGGCCTTCCCTGTCACGAGATGTGCGAGGCTTTGTGCAGTCTTGTGACGTTTGTGCTCGGGCCAAGCCTTGTTGTTCTCGGGCTAGTGGATTGTTGTTGCCCTTGCCTATCCCGAAGAGGCCTTGGACGCACATCTCGATGGATTTTATTTCGGATCTGCCTGTTTCTCAGAAGATGTCTGTCATCTGGGTGGTGTGTGACCGTTTCTCGAAGATGGTCCATCTGGTTCCCTTGCCTAAGTTGCCTTCTTCTTCCGAGTTGGTTCCTCTGTTTTTTCAAAATGTTGTTCGTTTGCATGGTATTCCTGAGAATATCGTTTCTGACAGAGGGACCCAATTCGTGTCTAGATTTTGGCGGGCATTCTGTGCTAGGATGGGCATAGATTTGTCTTTTTCGTCTGCTTTCCATCCTCAGACTAATGGCCAGACCGAGCGGACTAATCAGACCTTGGAGACATATTTGAGGTGTTTTGTGTCTGCGGATCAGGATGATTGGGTTGCTTTTTTGCCTTTGGCGGAGTTCGCCCTCAATAATCGGGCCAGCTCTGCCACCTTGGTGTCCCCGTTTTTCTGTAATTTGGGGTTTCATCCTCGATTTTCCTCCGGTCAAGTGGAATCTTCGGATTGTCCTGGAGTGGATGCTGTGGTGGAGAGGTTGCATCAGATTTGGGGGCAGGTGGTGGACAATTTGAAGTTGTCCCAGGAGAAGACTCAGCTTTTTGCCAACCGCCGTCGTCGTGTTGGTCCTCGGCTTTGTGTTGGGGACTTGGTGTGGTTGTCTTCTCGTTTTGTCCCTATGAGGGTTTCTTCTCCTAAGTTTAAGCCTCGGTTCATCGGCCCGTACAAGATATTGGAGATTCTTAACCCTGTGTCCTTCCTTTTGGACCTCCCTGCATCCTTTTCGATTCATAATGTTTTTCATCGGTCATTGTTGCGCAGGTATGAGGTACCGGTTGTGCCTTCCGTTGAGCCTCCTGCTCCGGTGTTGGTTGAGGGTGAGTTGGAGTACGTTGTGGAAAAGATCTTAGACTCTCGTGTTTCCAGACGGAGACTCCAGTATCTGGTCAAATGGAAGGGATACGGTCAGGAGGATAATTCTTGGGTCACTGCCTCTGATGTTCATGCCTCCGATCTTGTCCGTGCCTTTCATAGGGCTCACCCTGATCGCCCTGGTGGTTCTGGTGAGGGTTCGGTGCCCCCTCCTTTAGGGGGGGGTACTGTTGTGAAATTGGATTCTGGGCTCCCCCGGTGGCCACTTGTGGAATTGAACTTGTGTGCATCATTCTCTCTGTTCACCTGCTCCTATCAGGATGTGGGAGTCGCTATATAACCTTGCTCCTCTGTCAGTTTCTTGCCGGTCAACAATGTAATCAGAAGCCTTCTGTGCTTGTTCCTGCTACTAGACAACTCCCAGCTAAGTTGGACTTTTGTCCTTGTGTGTTTTTGCATTTTGTTCCTGTTCACAGCTGCTGTTTCGTTACTGTGTCTGGAAAGCTCTTGTGATCGGAAATTGCCACTCTGGTGTTATGAGTTAATGCTAGAGTCTTAAAGGAATTTCTGGATGGTGTTTTGATAGGGTTTTCTGCTGACCATGAAAGTGTCCTTTCTGTCTTCCTGCTATCTAGAAAGCGGACCTCGATTTTGCTAAACCTATTTTCATACTACGTTTGTCATTTCATCTGAAATCACCGCCAATATATGTGGGGGCCTCTGTCTGCCTTTTGGGAAAATTTCTCTAGAGGTGAGCCAGGACTGTCTTTTCCTCTGCTAGGATTAGGTAGTTCTCCGGCTGGCGCTGGGCATCTAGGGTTAAAAAACGTAGGCATGCTACCCGGCCACTTCTAGTTGTGCGGCAGGTTTAGTTCATGGTCAGTATAGTTTCCATCTTCCAAGAGCTAGTTCTCATATATGCTGGGCTATGTTCTCTCGCCATTGAGAATCATGACACAATACATAGCATACATACAAGCACACAGACATATGCGCGTTCAGTTCAGTACAAAACATACATACAATCACACGGACACACAGACATACACATTCACACCCACCTCAATACACAACATACATACCCGCACATAGACACATGCACACAGACACATGCACACTCACCTCAATACACAACATACATACACATATCCAGACACATATGCTCAAACACATGCACATTCACATCAATATAAAACATACATGCACACAGATACATACAGAGACACATGCACACACCTCAACACACAACATACATACAAGCACACAGAGACACATGCACACACCTCAACACACAGCATACATATACACACACAGACATATGCACACTCACCTCTGTGCACAACATACATACACGAACACATACACATGCACACTCACCTCAGTACACAATATACAAAAACGCACACAGACACATGAACACTCACCTCAATACCAACATACACACACAGACATGCTCACAGACACATGCACACTCACCTCAGTACACAACATACATATACACAAACGGACACACAGACACACCCACTTGCACACTCACCTCAATACACAACATACATACATGCACACATACACACAATCACATGCCCACTGACCTCAATACACAACATATGCAGCGCCCCAGAGTCCTGGTCATTGCAGTGATGTCATTCTTCCACCAGGGGGAGTGATATTACACAATATGACACAAGCCCTGGAAACCATTCAAATAAACCTCGAAAAACCAACAAAATGTAAATAGTTCTCTTTAAAACTTTTCCTGTTTCTTTGCTGCTAAAACCTGTCCAGGGTTATACCTTAAAGGGATCCTCAGTTCCAGGAGGATTCCAAGTTTAAACCCGTTTTGCACAAGTTGTTTTATACCAAAGAACTGCAGAATCATGAACTGTGCATGATCACAAACTGTTCCTGTATATAGTTTGCACCTTCTTAAAGGCACTTTGCTCAAGAGTGATAATGTTGTTTTAGATAGTTAGATAGTAATAATGTTTATACATAGCTGATAGTATGTAGTTAAGAATAGGAAATGTTAGACGATAGACTCTAAATAAAAATTGAAAGAAAGATACGGTGAGCCCGAAGGGGGGTGATACCCGTTCTGCATTTCAATAAAGTGAACCTGTAGGGGTTAGTGAGTTGTTTAGTGAAACAAGTAGTGACTCTTAGGTAGTCAGTTAAAGGACTTTGCACTTAGAAAAGAATAACTGTTTTATGCTTGAATAAAAGAAATGTTAATTTGTTGTTTTGAAATTGCACTTAGTAGTTAATAGATAGTATACCTATACGGGTAATGGTATTTCATAGTTAGTTAGCGCATCCGTAATCAGTCAATCTACAGAAGTAACCTGACAATGTAAATATGTTCTTGTTTGCAATGTTCAAGTGTCCTCACCTCCCATAAAGGGAAGCATTGTTATATTAATTTGTTTTATAGCATTCCAAAAATTTTGTATGTCTTTTTGCTGATGTATTGTTGTTTTCTTTTCCCAGTCCGGGAGTACTGGATTTAACGGGGGGGGGGGGAGTGCAGCGCCCCAGAGTCCTGGTCGTTGCAGTGATGGCATTCTTCCACCAGGGGGAGTGATATTACGTCTGATGGCAATAAAGGAGATCTTCCTACCAGGTATCACAAACCATACACCACACTTCACACTCCAGACCACCAGGGGGAGCCTTGCTCCTATCTACTAGGGCACTCCTCACAAAAGGGTAAAACTGGTGGGCTGGATAGAAAGTTAGAGAGTTCCTGGCTGGAGGTCGAGAGAGAAAGGTCTCCAGACCGAGCTGGCTGGAGCAAGTTCCAGTCAGATCCAGACTACGGTCTGAGGAGGATGAGGGTCCACGGAGCTGCGCCTGCCTCACGTGCGGCAGCCTCCAAAGAAAGAGACATTGAAAGGAAGTGTATTACAGTGAGTGAGAAACGAAGGCATAGCAACAAGTGGATACCAGAGAGGAGAGTAGCCGAGAGAAGCTGCATCCTTCTGGTGCGCGATCCGGTGGCCGGAATACCAAGGGAGCAACTGTCTCCAAGCCTTGTTCCAGAGACCGGCAGGACAGTCAATTCCAAGTTGGCTGCCCGACCTTAATACCTAAGAAGACACGGTGGCAACTTGTGGGGGTCAGGACGTCTCTAGGGTCCCTATAAACAAGCCTCAGGCCATCAGTCATATGGGTTTTGCTCTATCCGACCACGGGGAACAGAGAGAGGAGTAATAACAGTGAGGACCTTATTAGAGCTTATGCAAGTGAGGACCTACTGTGTTACTGTGCGCATAGGAAGGCTATTGCATTCCACCTGGACAAGGTGACTCTGGATTTGCCTTCAGACCGGCTGGACTCTGCCTACCCTGTGATCCGGTGCCCTGGAATGAGGACACTGAAGCCTTCAGTAAAGGTAAAGAGACTGCAACCTTGTGTCCTTGTTATTCTCTGCGCCATCTACACTCTGGGAAGCCCTGGGGATACACTTCACCTGTGGGAAGGTATACCATCAAGCTGCCATAACATCACCCCAGCGGACCCCTAAGCAGCGTCGGTCACCCTGACCGAATACCACAGGTGGCATCACGAACTACCCCTTTAAAGACCTTTCCCAAAACCATAAAAACTCCTTTCTTTATTGGACGTCCCTCAAAGGGCCACGGACCGGGTCGGGCCACCGTGACATCCCCCCCGAACCGAAGGACCCGGTACCGAGTACCCCATTGCCCTTATGTGGGGGCGCTCCACATACATGCACGCACACTAACACATATACACAGACACATGCACACTTACCTTAATACACAACATAAATACATGCACACAGACACATACACACAGACACATGCACACTAACCTCAATACACAACGTACATACACTCACACTCACACATACACACGCCCACTCACCTCAATAGAAGACATACATAAATGCACACATACACAGACACAAGCACCCCAAGACACAACATACACACACACACACACACACACGTACACTTACCTCAATGCACAATTTATATACACGCACACAGACACATGCACACAGACACATGCACCCTCACCTGAAGGCCGGAGTCACACTACCGTTGAATACGGACGAGTGCTATGTGATAAAAAATCTCATAGCACTCGAACCAGTATTCATCTGTGGTGCAGCTCACATCACCGTATTTTTTCTCGGCTGTTTTCAGTGTGCGAGTGAAATCACAGTATGCTGCGATTGTCACCGACACTCGGCCGAGTCTCAGCTTACTCGCACCCATATAAGCCTATGGGTGCGAGTGAGACAGCGCACATCACTTGGAGTGATGTGCGATATACGCTGACCCCAGCAATGGGGGAGATGGAGAAATTCATTTCTCTGCCTCTTCCGCAGCTATGCTCTGATCCTCTCTGTGCGAAAGCATCGGATGCGATATGCTAATGCTCTGCTGCGAGCAGGAGCCGTGTCATGCGTCTGTGCTCCGAGCCTCTCGCACAGAGAGGGGCTCGGATTGCTGGGGTCAGTGTATATCGCACATCACTCGGATGATATCCGAGTGATGTTCGTTGTCTCACTCGCACCCATAGGCTTATATGGGTGCGAGTGAGCCGAGTCTCGGCCGAGTGTCGGTGACAATCGCAGCATACAATGATTTCACTCGCACACTGAAAACGGCCGAGAAAAAATACGGTGATGTGAGATGCCACATAGATAAATACTGGTCCGAGTGCTATGAGATTTTTATAGCATAGCACTTGTCTGTTTTAGACGGTAGTGTTACTCCGGCCTTCGGTTCCATACGCTTGTCTGATGCCGGCCTAATACACAACATACATACACGCACACTCACACATACAGACACATGCACACTCACCTCAATACACAACATGTATACACAAACATGTATGCTCACCTCAATACACAACATACATGCACAAATACACACAGACGCATGCACACTCACCTCAATACACAACATACATACACAAACCTGTACGCTCATCTCAATACACAACATACACGCACAAATACACACAGATGCATGCACACACCTCAATACACAACTTAAACACATGCACATAGACATATACACACTCACCTCAATATACAACATACATGCATGCATACAGACACATAGACACAGACACATGCATGCTCACCTTAATACACATCATACATACAAGCACACAGACACATATATACAGATACATGCACACTCACCTCAATACAAAACATACATACACAAACACATACACACAGACACATGGACACTCACCTAAATACACAACTTACACACACGCAGATAGACACATACACACTCACCTCAATACACAACATACATGCAGGCATACATACACCTACACATAGACACATGCACACTCACCTCAATACACATAACTACATGCACACTCACACATACACAGACACATGCACTCTCATGTCAATACACAACATACACGCACACCTACACACAGAAACATAATGCCATGCCTGGAGACAGGAGGAATCCCTTTGGCAGGTAATCTTACATGCAACACTTTCTGACTCCAGGCCAGAAGAGGGAGCTCTGAACCCGATTTAAGGAGAACTTCCCTATATACATCCTGGTCTGGAGGAGGAGTGAGGTCAGTTGGTAGCAGACAGTGAAGGAGCACAGAGGAACTTAAGGGTTAGAGAAGGGCTGCGATTGGGCCCCTCTAAGCTAGAGCGCAGGAACCGGACACCGGGAGCCCGAGTTTATGAGGAACTTCAGGTCCTACGGCAGAACCGGAGGGCAGGAAGCTAAAAGTGACGTGCCCACATAACACCTGAGGTACAGCAACAATTAGAGCCTGGAGTCACCTTGTACAGAGACCCCAAGAGACGGCTCAAGTTGCCTACCATGCAGGGACTGTCCCAGGACAGAGAGTAACCAAGGACCTTGTCAGGACACTACAGGCAGCAAGGGACTAGTAATTAGCGCAAAGTGGAAGGCTCCCAAACTGGCCTGGCAAAGGGATTTCTTCTTGTGTTCAGGCTGCCTGGACTCCATCTACACCTGTTGCCGGTACCCTGGACTGAGGCTGTTCAACATCAGTAAACTAGCTAAAGACTGCAACCCTGTGTCCTCCATTTATTTGCCAACATTCACCATCCCTGCCAAACACACCGGGAGCCCTGGGGACCCCGCTTCACCTGTGGGAAGCGACACCATCTTTTCTGTAGCACCATTGCTCTCAGAGGATTCCTTTAAGCAGCGTCGGTCACATCTGACCGAGAACCACAGGTGGCGTCACAAACTTTTATTGCTTTACAACTCCCTTTAAAAAATACCCCTTTTACTTGGGCGCCCAAGGCCATGACCAGGTCGCTGCCACCGTGACCACCCCTTTAAATGTGACTGGACCCGGTACCGAGTATCCCCACTGTCCTGGCGGGCGTCTCAACTTGGCATCACGAGCAGGATTGTGTGCCCTGGCATCGCCCGGTACTGTGTGCCAGAGACTGTGACAAGTGGCCTGTAAGCAGCCGTTGCCGCGCCGCGTGGAACGCGAGGGAAATAAGGAGGCGTACATTCGTGGGCGGAGCCTGCAAAAGAGCACGAAGAGAAAGCAGACGCTGTGCAGGAGAGCCGCAAGTGAGGATGCCGGAAACCCCGGAAGGAAGACCGGGAGGAGCACCGCACCAAGCGTAGGAGGTACCGCTGCAGACTCCGGTGGTGAAACGTCAGGCCTGCTTGAAGGTTAGCATGGGGGAAGGGAAATGTCGGACCCTGGAAGAGAACTGGCAGCGGTCGCAGCCGCAGGCCCCATGATGCCCCCATGCCATGTGGTGGACGCAGCCACAGGCCCCGTGATGCCACCAGGCCCCGCGGTGCCCGCAGGTCCTGCAAACCGGCCAGACCCTGCTGCAGTAACAGCTCCTATAATGCCGCTATCCATGCCTTATATACCAGGAGCGGCCTGGCTGGCACAATATTCAGGGGAGTCCCATATGCTACAGTAAGTGACTTTAAAGAAAGGCTCTGCTGCCTATTCCCTGACAGAACATCAAAAGGTCAACATCTTAACTGGTCAATTAATTGGTGCAGCACAAAGAGAAGTAAAATGCTGGCCGGATATTGAAAAGGGAAATGATAAACAGATATTTGCCAAACATAAAACCGGCTTAGCTGCAGAAATCAAAATGAGGTTTTTCGGGTGCAAACAAAGAGCACAGGATAGCATACGGGACTATGCCCTTAATCTCCAGGAGGCACTACGGGCCATTAAACAGGATGACCCGAACAGCGTGCAGGATGGGGACAAGCTATTAAAGGAGCACTTCGTTGAGGGACTCTTGTCAAGTACCCACAGGACACAGCTGCGTATCCTGGTCTTGCAAACCCCTGACCTGGACTTTGCACAATTTAAAGACAGAGCCATCCAGGTGCTGCATGAACCTCAGCCCAGCCGCACAGTGCCCCCTAGGCGTCCAGCCCTCACGTACCACCAGGAGGTGGCATCCTTTCCTCAGGTCCCCGTTGAGGCCGACGCACAGATCCTGGATGATGATCCCTCCACTGAATTGCGCCTCCAGGTCCAGGAACTGACTAAAAGCATAACTGCACTAGCCAGGACTGTGCAGTCCCTGCATGAATCCCCAAAGGAGAAAATCAAGCTGGCTTCCAGTCCGGATGACGTCCCCTGGCGACGACAGAAGAGAATCCCATCGATCAGAGGAAGAGACAACAACCGCTATCACCAGGATGAACGACCCATCTGCCGCCGCTGTAACCAGGCAGGACACATCGCAAGGTTCTGCCATTTAAACTAGCGACCCCTGGGGCAGAGGGTCAACCCCCAGGAGTAGGACGACCAGGAGGCCCACAAAACTGGCGAGCCAAGTACGTCAGTGGACGACCCATCCTCCCCATTGTGATCGACGGTATCCCGATGTACGCTTTACTGGACACCGGATCTCAGGTGACGACTATGCCTTACAGTCTCTACAAATGGTATTGGGCTGACTCTGATATTACCCGTGGCCCAGATAATGACTTGACAATAGTAGCCAGTAATAGTCAGCCTTTGCCACAGGTGGGGTACAAGGAGGTGACCATTAAGGTGGGGCAGGTAGAATTGAAAACCCAAGGACTGGTGATTGTTGATATTGACCAGCGAGAATGGAACCCCATGATGACCTTAGTTACTAATGTCATAGAAAACTGTCTTGCCGAGGTTATTGTCTTGTTACAACAGGTGGCCAAAACTGCTGGTTCCAGTGAGCAGCATGCCCTGCAATAAGAAATCAGAACCCTGGTGCAGAGACAACAGGTAGAATTATCTGGTGGAGAAGTTGGCCGCGTCACAGTGAGTGATCCGATCCCCATTGCAATACCCCCCAGGAGTGAAATGTTAATCTGGTGTTGGGCAGCAATAGGCCTCAGAGGTAAAGACTACCAGGCCCTGGTAGAACCTGTGTATTCAGATAGTAGGCCCACAATCCTGGCAGCCAGAGGAGTGGTTGATGTTCGCAAGGGGAGGGTGCCAGTACGTGCCCTTAATTGTGGAGAGAAAGAGGTTCACTTACCCAGATATGCCACACTTGTTAAATTGTTTACTGTTAATGAAAATGCAATAAAAGCAACAGAACCCTTAGTCCCATCCAACCAGGCGGAGGACAATGGCTCTGCAGGACAGTTGGAGGATTGGTGCCAGAAGTTACACATGGGCACTGATTCTACCCCTTCACACCTAAAACATGGGGTATACCTGGTGGTCCATGAGTATGAGCGGGTATTCAGCAAGCACCCACTAGATTTTGGGCAGGTAAAAGGGGTTCAACATCATATCCCCACTGTAGGTCAACCAATCATTAAAGAGAGGTACCGGCCTGTACCGCCAGCTCACTACCATTGTGCCAAGAGTATGTTACAAGAGATGAAGGAGGCTAGGGTAATCAGAGACAGTTGTAGCCCATGGGCTGCTCCATTAGTCCTTGTTAGGAAAAAGGATGTTACGATGAGGATGTGTGTCGACTACAGGCAGATAAACCGTATTACACACAAGGATGCATACCAGTTGCCCAGAATCGAAGAGTCATTAGCTGCTTTGAAATCTGCTAACTATTTCTCCACCTTAGATCTCACTAGTGGGTATTGGCAGGTTCCTGTGGCAGAGGTGGATAAGGAAAAGACTGCCTTCTCGACACCGATGGGCCTCTCTGAATTCAACTACATGCCGTTCGGGCTTTGCAATACACCAGGGACTTTCCAGAGGATAATGGAGTGCTGTCTCGGGCACAAGAATTTTGAAACCGTCCTGTTGTACCTGGATGATGTCACCGTCTTCTCCAAGACATATGAAGACCACCTGAAGCACCTGGTTGAGGTGTTTGAAGCTCTGTCTAACTTTGGCCTGAAGGTAAAGCCGTCCAAGTGCCACCCATTAAAGCCCAAAGTACAGTACCTGGGCTATGTGGTAAGCACTGAAGGAGTGGCACCAGACCCTGACAAGGTCAACGTGATCAGGGACTGGCCGAAGCCCAGTAACATCCATGAAGTCTAGCCGTTCCTCGGGTTTGTAGGCTACTACCAAAGGTTCATTAAGGACTTCACTAAGATAGCCGCACCCCTGCAAGACCTATTAGTGGGCCAATCCAAGAAGATGAAGAGCAAGGGTCCTCCGTTTGAGTGGAACGATGGGCTGGAAGGATACTTCACTCTGTTGAAGTTGGCTCTCACGGGAGATGAGGCACTGGCCTACCCTGACTATGACTAACCATTTGTGCTTTACATGAACGCCAGCAACATGGGATTGGGAGCAGTGCTGTCCCAGGTGTAGAAAGGCAAAGAAAGAGTAATTGCCTATGCCAGCAGGAAGCTTTGTCTTACTGAAAGGAACCCCGAAAACAACAGCTCCTTCAAGCTGGAGTTCCTCACCATAGTCTGGGCCGTTGCAGAGCAGTTCAAGCACTACCTGGCCTCAGCAAGATTCACCGTTTTCACGGACAACAATCCGCTGACTCACCTGGAAATGGCAAAACTAGGTGCATTGGAGCAGCGATGGATGGTCCAGTTGTCCAACTATGAATTCACCATCAAGTACCGTGCAGGGCACAAGAACGCAAATGCCGATGCGCTGTCCAGGATGCCCCATTTATCAGAAGTGGGAGAAGAGCTGGAAGCACTTGAAGAGATTGAGTTACCAGCTTTCCATCGCCCCGGGGCGACTCAGTACTCCCATTATGTGAAGAACAAACGCATAGACAGGCGAGAAGCCACGCTGAACTCATTGCCCCACCATGGATGGGCAGAGACGCAGGATAGTGACCAGCAGTTCATCTGGTAAAAGAACTGTTGACACAGGCTAATTCACACCCTGGTCCAGATGCTCCACAAAAGACTCAGCAGTTGTGGAAGGTGAAGGGCAACTTGTTCATCTACGACGGTAAGCTGTGCCGGAGGAATATCGACCCACGTCCTCACGAGCTGGTGTGGCATGTGGTAGTCCCGAGACAAGATGCGCCAATGGTTCTGGAAGCGTACCACGATGGAGCAGGACACTTCGGATGGAAGAAGTTAGAGATCCTACTTCGTGGGAGGTTCTATTGGATTGGCATGAGAAGAGCCATTGAAAAGTGGTGCCGAGAGTGTGGCCCATGTAACTTACGCAGAAAGGACCGTGACAGCCAGAGGGCACCCCTGCAGCCTATAGTCACCAAGCAGCCACTCAAACTGGTAGCTTTGGATCATGTGAAGCTAACCCCAAGCCGGTCAGGCTACGTCTATGCTCTGACCATAGTGGACCATTATTCCAGATTCCTGGTAGTCGTGCCTGTCAAGGACCAGACAGCGAAGACGGCAGCCAAGGCATTCCAACAACACTTTTGTCGACCGTACAGTTACTCTGAAAGGGTACTCACCGACCAAGGCCCAGACTTTGAAGCAGAAGTATTCCAGAGAAGATGTACCAGGTGGTGATCGACTTACTGAAGACCTTGCCTTTGGAAGAGAGAAACTTGTGGCCAGAGAAGTTGCTGGATCTGGAAGACCTGTACAATCACATCCCGGTGAATTCCACCAACTGCACTCCAGCCTACCTAATAAGAGGAAAACCTAGCAAATTACCTTGATATGGGAGTCCTAACACCAGAAACAACTTCACCAGATGCAAATTGGGATATTGAGCAACTGCAGAAATACCGCCAAGTACAAGAGTGTGTGGAAGGAAGCTTATCGCAAGCAAGACAAAGACAAGAAAGAAGCTATAATCAACGGGCCCCTGCAATTCCCTTGTCACCAGGTGAACAAGTTCTAAAGCGGAAAAGGAAAATGCACAAACTTGATGACCAGTGGGAAGCAGAACCATATACCATCTTACCATCAAACTTTGATAACACTAAAGTATGTCTCATAAGCAAAGATGGAGGAGAAACCTCGACTGCGGTATCATGGGATCACCTTAAAGTGTGCCCTGACAAACTGAGAGACAAAAAGAAAGACCCAGGTACTTCTCAACCCACGGAAGAAGAGGAAAAGATAGTCCATACCATTCTTGGAGACTTTTCCCAGTCAGGGACTCAGATAAATCAAGCGATAGTGGTGCCTGTTTTGACTTTTCCCCAGTTGGAAATAACAGCAGGAGATGTGACTCAAAACCGTTCTGATAAAGAAGACTCTACGCCAGTGGGCTCAAGCAGCAGATGTCACACCAGCAGTGGAGCAAGAGAATCCACCCCCTGCTATCGGTGAATCTGTCATGCCCATAGTGAGCAGCAGTACTCGTAGGAGATCAGATACACCTGTGCTACCTAGAATCCCCAGTAGCGTAACCATAAGAGAGCGCATAACACCAGTTATAGAAAGCCTAGTGAATCTGGTCAGATCACCCTCAGTGCCTGTGCTGCGTAGATCAACCCTTAGTACCCGAGGTCAGATCCCAGCCCGTTACAGGGACTAAAAATGTAAAATGTCAATAATTGGTGTTACCTGTGTAAAAATGTTTGGTCATATTTATTGGAAAACTTTAGATGGACAATAGGGTAATGGATGGTAAATTGCCCAAAAACTGTCACTGTAAATAATTGGCACCTCCCAGGTACACCTTTGCTTCTACCCACATTGCCAGAATGGGTAGGGCCTTGGTTGTTCTGCAGACCTGAAGAAAAAAACGTCTGGCGAGGCTGAACACCGGGTCTGGACCTCATGCCTTGTAGCCCGCCCAAGCCCTACATTGGGAGCTTATGATGGGTCCCCCACATCAGTACTGTTGTCCATGAACAAGGGCACCCTGTGTTGAAATGTTTGCAATTTCCACATGCTTGCACTTTTCAAATGTCTGTCTTGTAAATATGTTGTGCAACGTTCAAGCAAAGTGCCTCCTGTAAGGGAAGAAAAAATTTATACCTGTTTACCCTGTTTAAATGCCTTTTTTTCAAAATATTTTGCACAATCTAACCTGTACTGTTTGTTTTCTTAGCCCAGTCCGGGAATACTGGATTTAATGGGGAGGTGAATGTGGCACCCCAGGAGTTCGGGTACCCCAGTGGTGCTGCCTTCCTCTCGGGGAGGGTAATGCCATGCCTGGAGACAGGAGGAATCCCTTTGGCAGGTAATCTTACATGCAACACTTTCTGACTCCAGGCCAGAAGGGGGAGCTCTGAACCTGATTTAAGGAGAACTTCCCTATATACATCCTGGTCTGGAGGAGGAGTGAGGTCAGTTGGTAGCAGACAGTGAAGGAGCACAGAGGAACTTAAGGGCTAGAAAAGGGCTGCGATTGAACCCCTCTAAGCTAGAGTGCAGGAACCGGACACCGGGAGCCCGAGTTTATGAGGAACTTCAGGTCCCACGGCAGAACCGGAGGGCAGGAAGCTAAAAGTGACGTGCCCACATAATACCTGAGGTACAGCAACAATTAGAGCATGGAGTCACCTTGTACAGAGACCCCAAGAGACGGCTCAAGTTACCTACCATGCAGGGACTGTCTCAGGACAGAGAGTAACCAAGGACCTTGTCAGGACACTACAGGCAGCAAGGGACTAGTAATCAGCGCAAAGTGGAAGGCTCCCAAACTGACCTGGCAAAGGGATTTCTTCTTGTGTTCAGGCTGCCTGGACTCCATCTACACCTGTTGCCGGTACCCTGGACTGAGGCTGTTCAACATTAGTAAACCAGATAAAGACTGCAACCCTGTGTCCTCCATTTATTTGCCGGCATTCACCATCCCTGCCAAACACACCTGGAGCCCTGGGGACCCCGCTTCACCTGTGGGAAGTGACACCATCTTTGCTGTAGCACCATCACCCCCAGAGGACCCCTTTAAGCAGCAGCGTCGGTCACCTCTGACCGAGAACCACAGGTGGCATCACAAACGTTTATTGCTTTACAGCTTCCTTTAAAAACTACCTCTTTTACTTGGGCACCCAGGGCCACGGACCGGGTCACTGCCACCGTGACCACCCCTTTAATTGTGACCAGACCCAGTACCGAGTATCCCCACTGCCCTGGCTGGCGTCTCACATACACATGCACACTCACCTAAACACGCAACGTGCATACAAGCACACATACACACACAAACAGACAAATAAGTAACACAAGACCTCTCTAAGAAATTCATATAGATAGGCCACAAGAATGTATAGTTAAAAAATACAAACTTTATTTCAAACAAAAGAGAAAAAGTATCTCAATCATAAATATAAACACATAAATGTAATGTTAATGATGCCTCCAATCTAACATAGGTCCTGGTGAAAAAAATCCACAGTATCTAAATCTCATACAGTATAAACATATCATTCGATATGCCACCTAGTAGCTATTAATATAGATGCATCAATATGATAACGGCAGCTATACAGACAGGTTAAAGTGCATGGTGCCTATATTTTATTTTATGGCTTATTTTTTGTTTTATTTCATAACGATACCACACATGATTGGAAAAACATCTATGGTGTACCCATACATATAATTAGCCACTGATATGCCTCAGATACTCCAAAGCCAAATACCGATATCAAACTTATTGGACTGATCTGCTCAGCCTCCCTGTAGTCAAGTGCAAATGTGCTGACAGGAGGTATTATAGAGGAACCTGTGTCAGAGATCTAACAATAGTGTTGTAGCATAGCAGACCAAAGTCCTCTGCATGCGGTATAAAGGCTCCCTATAATAAAGTGCAAATGTGCTGACAGGAGGTATTATAAAGGAACCTGTGTCAGAGATCTAACAATAGTGTTGTAGCATAGCAGACCAAAGTCCTCTGCATGTGGTATAGAGGCTCCCTATAAAATGCAAATGTGCTGACAGGAGGTATTATAGAGGAATCTGTATCAGAGATCTAACAATAGTGTTTTAGCATAGCAGACAAAAGTCCTCTGCATGCGGTATAAAGGCTCCCTATAATAAAGTGCAAATGTGCTGACAGGAGGTATTATAGAGGAACCTGTGTCAGAGATCTAACAATAGTGTTGTAGCATAGCAGACCAAAGTCCTCTGCATGTGGTATGGGGCTCCCTATAAAATGCAAATGTGCTGACAGGAGGTATTATAGAGGAACCTGTATCAGTGATCTAACAATAGTGTTGTAGCATAGCAGACCAAAGTCCTCTGCATGCGGTATAGAGGCTGCACACTAAAAGAACTGAAACCTATGGCATAGTTACCAGGATAGAAGACACCGGACCTGAGAACCCCTACGCGCGTTTCGATGTATATTCTTCTTCCGGGGCCCTTTAAGCAGCAGCGTCGGTCACCTCTGACCGAGAACCACAGGTGGCATCACAAACGTTTATTGCTTTACAGCTTCCTTTAAAAACTACCTCTTTTACTTGGGCACCCAGGGCCACGGACCGGGTCACTGCCACCGTGACCACCCCTTTAATTGTGACCAGACCCAGTACCGAGTATCCCCACTGCCCTGGCTGGCGTCTCACATACACATGCACACTCACCTAAACACGCAACGTGCATACAAGCACACATACACACACAAACAGACAAATGTACGCTCACCTCAATACACAACATACATACACGAACACTCACACATAGACACAGATGCACACTCACCTCAATACACAACATACATGCAGGCATACAGACACATGCACACTCACCTCAGTGCACAACATACATACAGGCACAAAGACACATACACTTTCACCTCAAAACACAACATACATATGGAGCGCCCGCCAGAGCCTAGGGGTTACTCGGTATCAGGTCCTGTTGTCATTAAAGGGGTGGTCACGGTGGCAGCAACCTGGTCCGTGGCCCTGGGAGTACAAATTAAAGGAAAGGTCTTTAAAGGGGTTATTAGGAATAAGAAAGTTCGTGACGCCACCTGTAGTATTCTGTCAGGGGTGACCGACGCTGCTTAAAGGGGTCCTCTGGGGAGGGATGGCACTGCAGCAAGTATGGTACTGCTTCCCAAAGGTGAAGCTGGGTCCCCAGAGCTCCCGATGTGTTTGGCAAAGATAGTGTGGTGCCAGAAATAATCAGAGGACACAAGGTTGCAGTCTCTTTACCTGTTTACTGGTGATTCACTGCCACAGTCCAGGGTACCAGCAACTAGTGACAGTGGAATCCAGGCAGCCTGGAAACGAGTTGAATTCCCGTTGCCAGGTCAGATTGGGAGCCTTCCACTACGTGCTGTATAATAGTCCCTTGCTGACTATGGCTTCTTTCACGATCCTCTCTCACTCTTTGTCCTGAGACAGTACCTGCATGGTAGGCAACGCAAGCCGTTTTGTAGGGGTCTCTATTCACGATGTCTCCGAGCTCTGTATGTTGCTGTACCTCAGGGTGTAAATGTGGGCAAGTTACTTTCAATCCCCTGCCCTCTGGTTTCTACTGTGGGACATGCAGTGCCACACAGCCTCGGACTCCCGGTGTCCGATTCATGCACTTCAGCGTAGAGGGAGCCCAGCCGCAGCTCTCCTCCAGCTCCTTACTTCTCCTGTGCTTCTTCCTCTTCACTGTCTCACACAATCTGAAACTAATTCCTCCTCCAAGCCAGAATATACAGTATATAACTAGGGAAGCTCCCCTGAAACCAAGTCTAGAGCTCCTCTTTCTGGCCCGGAGTTAAAACATGTTACATGTACAGGTTACCTGTCAAAGAGATCCTCCTCATTTCCAGGCATGGCATCAGCCTCCCCGAGAGGAAGGCTGTATCACTGTGGTACCCGAACTCTGGGGTGCCACATCTCATCCCTATTAAATCCAGTACTCCCGGACTGGGAAAAGAAACAAAAACAATAACAGGTTAGATAAATGCAGACAAATTTTGAAATGCATAACAACAGGTACATAAACTGTTTCTTCCCTTTACGGGAGGCAAGGGATCCTCCTTGTTTCCAGGCATGGCATCAGCCTCCCCGAGAGGAAGGCTGTATCACTGTGGTACCCGAACTCTGGCGTGCCACATCTCATCCCTATTAAATCCAGTACTCCCGGACTGGGAAAAGAAACAAAAACAATAACAGGTTAGATAAATGCAGACAAATTTTGAAATGCATAACAACAGGTACATAAACTGTTTCTTCCCTTTACGGGAGGCACTTTTCTTTGAACATTGCAAAACAGTATTTACAGAGTACAACTGGTTTTATACCAGGGTGTCCTTATTCATCAATAACAGTAATGATGCGGGGGACCAATTCTAAACCCCAACATAGGTCTTGGGCGGGCTGCAAGACATAACATCCAGACCTTCTTCTGCCATGCCAAACGGTTTTTCTTCTGGTCTTTGGAACACAACCAAGGTTATACTTTTTCTGCCAGGGTGTGGTAAAACCAATAAGGTCACCTAGGAGGTGCCAACTATTTACAAGAGAAGGTATTAGGTAATTAATCGTCCATTACCCTATTGTCCATTTAAAATTTTAATAAGCAAAATCAAACATTTTTAAACAGATAACAACAACTATTGACATTTTATATCTTAGTCCCTGTAACGGGCTGGGATCTGACCTCTGGTACTACAGGTAGATCCACACAGCACAGGCACTGAGGGTGATCTGACCAGATTCACTAGGTTTACTATCACTGGTGTTATGCGTTCTCTTATGGCTACACTACTGGTGATTCTAAGTAGCACAGGTGTACCTGATCTACTAAGAGTACTTCTGCCCACTGTGGGCATGACAGATTCACAGATAGCAGGGGGTGGATTCTCTTGCTCCACTGCTGGTGTGATGTCTGCTGCTTGAGCCCGCTGGTGTAGAGTCTCTTCTGGTTCAGATTGATTTTGAGTCACATCTCCTTCTGGTATTTCCAACTGGGGAAAGGTCAAAACAGGCACCACTATGGCTTGATTTACTTGAGTCCATGACTGGGGAAAGTCTCCAAGAACGGTATGTATTTTCTATTCCTTTTCCTCCATGGGTTGTGGGGTATCTTGGTCTTTCTCCTTGGCTCTCAGTTGGTCAGGGCACACCTTAAGATGATCTCTAGATACCGTAGTTGAGGTTTCTCCTCCATCTCTGCTTGAGACACACCTTGGTGTTATCAAAGTTTGACTATAAGATGGTGTATGGTTCTGATTCCCACTGATCATCAAGTTTGTGCTTTCTTCTTTTCCCCTTTAGAATATGTTTCACCTGGTGACAAGGGAATTGCAGGGGCGCGCTGATTGTAGTTTCTCTCCTGTCTCTGTCTTGCCTGGGACAAACTTCTTTCTTTCCATGCATTCTTGTACTTGGTGGTATTTCGGCTGCCACTCCGTATCCCAATCTGCATCTGGTGATGTTGTTTCTGGTGTTAGGACTCCCATATCAAGGTCAACAGGTAATTTGGTAGGTCTTCCTCTCATTAGGTAGCCTGGAGTGCAGTTAGTGGAATTCACCGGAATGTGATTGTACAGATCTACCAAGTCCGGCAACTTCTGTGGCCACAGGTTTCTCTTTTCCAGGAGCAAGGTTTTCAACAGGTCAATTACCACCTGATTCATATTCTCACACATACCGTTTGTCTGTGGATGGTACAGTGTTGTCCTGATCTTCATGCATCCATACAGGTTACAGAACTCCTGGAACACTTCCACTTCAAAGGCTAGGCCTTGGTCGGTGAGTACTTTTTCAGGGTAACCATGTGGTCGACAAAAGTGTTGTTGGAAGGCTTTGGCTGCCATCCATCTTTGCTGTTTGATCCTTGACAGGCACGACTACCAGGAATCTTGAGTAATGATCCACTATAGTCAAAGCATAGCCATAGCCTGACCAGCTTGGGGTTAGCTAAGGCTACCAATTCCAGTGGCTGTTTTGCAACTATGGGCTATATGGGTGCCATTTGGTTGTCAACTGTTGGGTCTCTTGTGGAGCATCTGGACCAGGGTGTGAATCGGCTTGTGTCAGCAGCTCTTTTACCAGACAGACTGCTGGGTCGCTATCCTGCGTCTCTGCCCACCCATGGTGGGGCAATGGGTTCAGCGCGGCTTCTCGCCTGTCATTGCGCTTGTTCTTCACATAATGGGAGTACTGAGTCACCTCGGAGCGGTGGAAGGCTGGTAACTCAATCTCTTCAAGTGCTTCCGGATCTTCTCCCACTTCTGGTAAATGGGGCATTCTGGACAGCGCATCGGCATTTGCATTCTTGTGCTTTGCATGGTACTTGATGGTGAACTCGTAATTGGACGACCGGGCCATCCATCGCTGTTCCAATACACCTAGTTTTGCCGTTTCCAGGTGGGCCAGCGCATTGTCCATGAAAACGGTGAATTTTGCAGAAAACAGGTAGTGCTTGAATCGCTCTGTCATGGCCCAGACTATTAAATGGAAAAAGAATGGTGTGCACTAGGGATAGGGATAGGGCGAGGTGCAGGTGTAGAGGACTGATCGTCCTGATACACTAAGGATAAATTTAATACACCGCACACTCTAGGGGTATAATCTGTGACAAACTCAGAATTTATTGAAGTGCCATAAGTTTATTATTCAACAATGCGGAAGGCGACCAGAAGTCAAAACTGACAACGTTTCGACTCTTCCCGAGTCTTTATCAAAAGGTCGCTTAGCAAGGTGAATAAAGGAATAGCATGAATGGTATCCTTGTGGCTCATAGAATATCTCATAGAATATAATGATAAAAATGTGTAGGTGGTCTTTGGCTTATTGTGTCGCAAAAGTAATCTGGCAATGCTGGTGGGCAAGAGAATGATCAATTCTTATGCAGTGTGCTAGTAACGCAGGCCTAAATTTATCCTGTTGAGCTGCAAATGGAACCTGGCAATGTTTGTAAGCACCAAGGACGTTAGCCTTGTAAGTTATGTTGCCAGCATAACACGGTCCTGTAGTGTCACAGGGAAAGTCTGGCAATGATGGTGTGCAGCTAGCATTTGTTGTAACCAGGCCGTATGCGGGAGATCTCTGGTGGTAGTGGGGTATGAGCGCCGCTCATACCCCACTACCACCAGAGATCTCCCGCATACGGCCTGGTTACAACAAATGCTAGCTGCACACCATCATTGCCAGACTTTCCCTGTGACACTACAGGACCGTGTTATGCTGGCAACATAACTTACAAGGCTAACGTCCTTGGTGCTTACAAACATTGCCAGGTTCCATTTGCAGCTCAACAGGATAAATTTAGGCCTGCGTTACTAGCACACTGCATAAGAATTGATCATTCTCTTGCCCACCAGCATTGCCAGATTACTTTTGCGACACAATAAGCCAAAGACCACCTACACATTTTTATCATTATATTCTATGAGATATTCTATGAGCCACAAGGATACCATTCATGCTATTCCTTTATTCACCTTGCTAAGCGACCTTTTGATAAAGACTCGGGAAGAGTCGAAACGTTGTCAGTTTTGACTTCTGGTCGCCTTCCGCATTGTTGAATAATAAACTTATGGCACTTCAATAAATTCTGAGTTTGTCACAGATTATACCCCTAGAGTGTGCGGTGTATTAAATTTATCCTTAATGGCCCAGACTATGGCGAGGAACTCCAGCTTGAAGGAACTGTAGTTGTCGGGGTTCCTTTCAGTGGGACAAAGCTTCCTGCTGGCGTAAGCAGTTACTCTTTCTCTGCCTTTCTGCACCTAGGACATCACTGTTCCCAATCCCACGTTGCTAGCATCTGTGTAGAGCACAAACGGTTGGTCATAGTCAGGGTAGGCCAGTACTTCATCTCCTGTAAAAGCCAACTTCAACCGAGTGAAGAATCCATCTAGCCTGTCGTTCCACTCGAACAGAGGACTCTTGTTCTTGGCCTTCTTGGATTGGTCCACTAACAGGTCTTGCAGGGGTGCGGCTATCTTAGTGAAATCCTTGATGAACCTTCGGTAGTAGCCTACCAACCCGAGGAACTGCCGCACTTCATGAATGGTGCTGGGTTTTGGCCAGTCCCTGATCACAGTGACTTTGTGAGGGTCTAGTGCCACACCTTCGGCGCTTACCACAAGGCCAAGGTACTACACTTTGGGTTTTAAGAGGTGGCACTTGGACAGCTTTACTTTCAGGCCATAATTGGACAGGGCTTCAAACACCTCTTGCCAGGTGCTTCAAGTGGTCTTCATATGACTTGGAGAAGACGATGACATCATCCAGGTACAACAACGGTTTCAAAGTTCTTGTGCCCGAGGCAGCACTTCATCATCCTCTGGAACGTCCTTGGTGCGTTACAATGTCTGAACGGCATGTAATTGAATTCAGAGATGCCCATTGGTGTCGTGAAGGCGGTCTTCTCTTTATCCGCCTCTGTCACGGGAACCTGCCAATACCCACTAGTGAGATCTAAGGTGGAGAAATAGTTGGCAGATTTTAAGGCAGCTAATGACTCTTCAATTCAGGGTAAAGGTTAGGCATCCTTGTGTGTAATGCGGTTAATCTGCCTGTAGTCAACACACATCCTCATTGTACCATCTTTCTTCCTAACGAGGACTAATGGAGCTGCCCATGGGCTACAACTGTCTCTGATTACCCCAGCCTCCTTCATCTCCCGTAACATACTCTTGGCACATTGGTAGTGAGCTGGAGATACAGGCCGGTACCTCTCTTTAATGGGCAGATGATCTCCAGTGGGGATATGATGTTGAACCCCTTTTACCTGCCCAAAGTCTAATGGGTGATTGCTGAATACCCGGTCATACTCATAGACCACCCGGTAAGCCCCACATTTTTGGTGTGAAGGGGTAGAATCAGTGCCCATGTGTAACTTCTGGCACCAATCCTCCAACTGTCCTGCAGAGCCATTATCCTCCACCTGGTTGGACGGGACCAAGGGTTCTGTTGCTTGTATTGCATTATCACTAACAGTGAACAGTTTAGCAAGAGTGGCATATCTGGGTAAGTGGACCTCTTTCTCTCTACAATTAAGGACGCGTACTGGTACCCTCTCCTTCTGGACATCAACCACCCCTCTGGCTGTCAGGATGGTGGGCCTACTATCTGAATACACAGGTTCTACCAGGGCCTGGTAGTCTTTACCTCTGAGGCCTAGTGCTGCCCGACACCAGATTAACATTTCACTCCTGGGGGTATTGCATTGGGGATCGGATCACTCACTGTGACGCTGCCAAGATCTCCACCAGACAGTTCTACCTGTTGTCTCTGCATCAGGGCTCTGATTTCTTTTTGCTGGATTCGCTGCTTACTGGAACCAGGAGTTTAGACCCTGGGCTTTCAATTCTATGCACCCCACCTTAATGGTCACCTTCTTGTAGCCCACTTGTGGCAAAGGCTGACCTTGCTGGCTACTATTGTCAAGTCATTATCTAGGCCACGGGTAATATCAGTCAGCCCAGTACGGTTTGTAAAAAATATATGGCATAGTCGTCACCTGAGAGCCGGTGTCCAGTAAGGCGTTCATTGGGATGCCGTCAATCACAATGGGGAGGACCGGTTGTCCTCCGACGTACTTGGCTTGCCAGCTTTGAGGGCCTGGTCATCCTACTCCTGGGGGTTGGCCCTCTGCCCCAGGGGTCGCTCGTTTAAATTGCAGAACCTTGCAATGTGCCCCGCCTGGTTGCAGCGGCGACAAATGGGTCATCCGTCCTGATGATAGTGGTCGTTGTCTGATCAGTGGGATCCTCCTCTGCCGTCGCCAGGGGACGTCATCTGGACTGGAAGCCAGCTGGATCTTTCCTTTTGGAGACTCCTGCAAGGACTGCCCAGTTTTGCTAGTGCAGCTACGCTTTTGGTCAGTTCCTGGACCTGGAGGCGCAATCCTGCCGAGGGGTCATCGTCCAGGGTCTGCGCTTCGGCCTCAACGGGGGCCTGATGAAGGGATGCCACCTCCTGGACGCCTAGGGGACACTGTGCGGCTAGGATGTGGTCCATGTAGCACCCGGATGGCCCTATGTTTGAAATGCGCAAAGTCCAGTTCAGGGTTTTGCAAGGCCAGGATGCGCAGCTGTGTCCTGTGGGTGCTGGACAGGAGTCCCTCATTAAACTGCTCCTTTAATAATTTGTCCCCATCCTGCATTCTGTTCAGGTCAACCTTCTTAATGGCCCGCAGTGCATCCTGGAGATTAAGGGCATAGTCCCGTATGCTGTCCTGCGCCCTTTGTTTGCACCCGAAAAACCTCATCTTGATTTCTGCAGCAGTGCGAGTGTCAAAAGTAGTTTTCAGTTTGGCTAATATCTGCTTAACAGTTCCTTTTTGAACACCCAGCCAGAATTTTACCTCCCTTTGTGCTGCGCCAATTAATTCACCAGTTAGAATGCTGACCTTTTGATGTTTTGTCAGGGGGTATACTTCAAATCAGCTACAGAGCCTTTCTTTAAAGTCACTCAGCATATGGGAATCCCCTGAATCTTGTGGCGGCCAAGCCGCTCCCGGTATATAGGGCATGGATAATGGCATTATAGGGGCTGTAGCTGCGGCGGGTTCCGGCCGGTTTACAGGGGCTGCGGCCACCGCAGGGCCTGGTGGCATCATGGGGCCTGCGGCAGCGACCGCCTCCAAGTCTCCTCCCGGGTCGGACATATTCCTTCCCCGTGCTAACCTCAAACAGGCCTGACGCCTCGCCACCGGAGTCTGCAGCGGTTCCTCCTGCGCTCAGTAAGGTGCTCCTCCGGTTCCCTGTCCAGGGCCTCTGGCTTCTTCACTCGCGTACCTCTCAGCACGGAGCGCAGCTTCCTTTTTGCGCTCTTTTTCAGGCTCCGCCCACGAAGGTACGCCTCCTTCTCCTCGCGCTCCACGCGGCGCGACAATGGCGGCTTACATACAAATTTAACGCAGTCTATGGCACACAGTACCTGGCGATGCCGGGGCATGAATCCTGTTCATGATGCCAAGTTGTAGCGGCCGCCAGGGCCTAGGGGTTACTCGGTATTGGGGCCGGTCATCATTAAAGGGGTGGTCACGGTGGCAGCAACCCGGTCCGTGGCCCTGGGAGTCCAAATTAAATTAAAGGTCTTTAAAGGGGTTATTAAGAATAAGAATGTTCGTGACGCCAACTCTGGTATTCGGTCAGGGGTGACCGACGCTGCTTAAAGGGGTCCTCTGGGGAGTAATGGCACTGCAGCAAGGATGGTACGGCTTCCCACAGGTGAAGCTGGGTCCCCAGGGCTCCTGGTATGTTTGCAAAGATAGTGTGGTGCCAGAAATAATCAGAGGACACAAGGTTGCAGTCTCTGTACCTGGTTTACTGATGATAGACAGCCTCAGTCCAGGGTACCAGCAACAGGTGACGGTGGAGTCCAGGCAGCCTGGAAACAAATTGAATTCCCTTTGCCAGGTCAGATTGGGAACCTTCCACTACGTGCTGTATAATAGTCCCTTGCTGCTTATGGTTTCTTTCAAGGTCCTCTCTCTCTGTCCTGAGACAGTACCTGCATGGTAGGCAACACGAGCCATTTTGTAGGGGTCTCTATTCACGGTGACTTCGGGCTCTGTATGTTGCTGTACCTCAGGGTGTAAATGTGGGCAAGTTACTTTTAATCCCCTGCCCTCCGGTTTTGGCTGTGGGGCATACAGTCCCACACAGCCTCGGACTCCCGGTGTCTGGTTCCTGCGCTTCAGCGTAGAGGGAGCCCAGCCGCAGCTCTCCTCCAGCTCCTTACTTCTCCACTTCTCCTCTGCTCCTTCATCTTCACTGTCTCACAAAATCTGAAACTAACTCCTCCTCTAAGCTAGAATATATATATATATATATATATATATATATATATATATATATATATATATATATATATATATATATATATATATATATATATATATATAGAAGCTCCCCTGCAACCAGGTCTAGAGCTCCTCCTTCTGGCCTGGAGTCAGAACATGGTGCATGTACAGGTTACCTGTCAAAGGGATCCTCCTCGTTTCCGGGCATGGCATCAGCCTCCCTGAGAGGAAGGCTGTAGCACTGTGGTACCCAAACTCCTGGGGTGCCACACATACACATGCACACACCTTAATACCTAACATACATACACGCACACAGACACATGCACACTCACCTCAATTCACCACAAACATACACGCACACAGGCACATTCACAGTCACCTCAATATACAACATACATACACGCACGCATACATACACACAGACACATGTACACTCTCCTCAATACACAACATACACGCACACAGACACATGCACACTCTCCTCAATACACAACATGCGTACTTGCACACAGACACATACACACTCACCTTAATACACCACATACATACGCGCAGACACATGCACTCTCACCTCAATACACAATATACATACACACACACATGCACACACCTCAATACACAACATGCATACAAGCACATAGATACTCACCTGAATACACAACATACACACACACACATACACAGCGCAAGTCAATGCATAATATACATACACGCACACAGACACATACACACAGACACATGCACACTCACCTCAATAAGCAACATACACACATGCAAATTCACTTGAATACACAACATACATACCCGCACACAGACACATACACACTGACACATGCACACTCACCTAAATACACAACTCACATGCACGCATCCGGACACATACCAGAGACACATGCACACTAACCTCAATACACATACATACATGCACAGACATGCACAGATACATACACGCTCACGTCAGTACACAGCAGACATACACGAACACATACACAGGCACATGCACACTCACCTCAATACACAACATGAATACATGCACACAGACACATGCACACTCACCTCAATACACAACATACATACACACACACACACAGACACATGCACATTCACCTCAGTACACAATATCCATACACACTCACAAATACATATGCAGCGCCCCAGAGTCCTGGTTGCTGCAGTAATATTATTCCTCCACCAGGGGGAGTGATATTACGTCTGGCGGCAATAAAGGAGATCTTCTGTCCAGGTATCACAAACACACCACACACTTCAGACTCCAGTCCACCAGGGGGAGCAAAAGGTTCTATCTATTAGGCCACTCCTCACAGTTAGGTAAAACTGGTGGGTTGGTTGGTTAGTAAGTTAGGAAAGTTCCTGGCTGGAGACTGAGAGAGAAAGGTCTCCAGGCCGAGCTGTCTGGAGTGATCTCCAGCAGATCCAGACTTCGGTCTGAGGAGGACGAGGGTGCACGGAGCTGCGCCTGCACCCCATGTGGCAGCATCCAAAGGAAGAGACATTGAAAGGAAGCGTGTTTTAGTGAGTGAGAAACGAAGGCATAGCAACAAGTGAATACCAGAGAGGATAGTAAACGTGAGGAGCTGCATCCTTCTGGTGCGCGTTCCGGTAGCCAGGATACCGAGGGAGTAAAGTGCTCTATGCCATTGCTTCAGAGACTGGCAGGACAGTCAATTCCAAGTTGGCTGCCCGACCTAAAATACCTAAGAAGACAGGTGGCAACTTGTGGGGGTCGGGGCGTCTCTAGGGTCCCTATAAACAAGCCTCAGGCCATCAGTCATATGGGTTTTGTTCTATCCAACCACGGGGAACAGAGAGAGAAGAGTAATAACAGTGAGGACTTCATTAGAGCTTAAGCAAGTGAGGACCTACTGTGTTACTGTGCGCATAGGAAGGCTATTGCATTCCACCTGGATAAGGAGACTCTGGATTTGCCTTCAGACCAGCCGGACTCTGCCTACCCCGTGATCCGGTGCCCTGGACTGAGGACACTGAAGCCTTCAGTAAAAGGTAAAGAGACTGCAACCTTGTGTCCTCGTTATTCACCGCGCCTTACACCATCACCATCTACACTTCTGGGAAGCCCTGGGGGTACACTTCACCTGTGGGAAGGTATACGATCTAGCTGCCATAACATCACCCCAGCGGACCCCTAAGCAGCGTCGGTCACCCTGACCGAATACCACAGGTGGCGTCACGAACATCACACAAACTTTCCTTTTCATTGGACGCCCCTCAAAGGGCCACTGACCGGGTCAGGCCACCATGACATCCCCAGAACCGAGAAGGACCCGGTACCGAGTACTCCATTGCCCTTAAAGTGGGGGCGCTCCACATACAGAAACATACACACTCACCTCAACACACAACATACATACACGCATTCTCACACATACACCCAGTCACACGCACATTCACCTAAACACATAAACACAAGTGCACACACCTCTTCAGTGCTGCACTGCTGGGTACACAAACACACACACACACAGACACGCACACATATATGCACACACACATGTCCACCTACCTTCTATACTGGACCCTAAAAAGTCTTCTCACTTGATAATTGCAGGTCTTATGATAATTTCTCAACCATCTCAGAACCGCCTGGGGAAGGTCAGGAAGAAAAAATATGATGCAGCTAATAATCATCTGGAGTCCCAGGGGCACTGATAGCTTGGGGCCCCTGTGTAAGAAATGTGTCTGGGCCCCGCTCCATGCCCGGTACGCTGCATATGATGAGGGCAATCTGACAATGGGAACCAAGTTCAGATTGCCCTCATTATTATCAGCCTGAAAGCAGGGGTGTACATAGTCATCACAGGGCCCAATAGCAAAAGTTCTATTTGGGCCTCCCCACACCTCTAAAAAATATATATATATATATTTTTTTCACTGAGATGGAGATACATATACTGTATGTGTGTGTAATAAATATATATATATATCCATCCGTTAGCATTTGGTTCTGCCAGCAAGTGTGCCTCCTCGTGGTTACGTGATAACTGCTGGAACCGGCGGAGCCCGACCATGTATATATTATATTACATTATATGTCTGCCATCTGTATCATCTGGTATCTACTTTATTAATTGTCTATGGAATTGATGGAAATAGCCGAGCGCAGCGCTCAGCAGCTCTATAGAAAATTAATAGAGAAGAGACCGAGCATGCAAAACTGGCTCTATCCAGGAAGAGACTGCAGAGCCCTTTTCTCAGAATTTCTGGGGGGCCCAGTGGTCGAATCCCTAGTGATAAGCAAGTTATCCACGATCCAATGAATCACACATACATCATACATATACCGTATATACATACACCTTACATACATACACACATATACCATACATACACGCCGACATACACATACCATACATATATTCACATATACCGTACATACACACGCATATACCGTACATACATACACCTTACATACACACAGATAAACATACATATACCATACATGCAAACACACACATATACAGTACATACACACACAGATACAAGTACCGTACATATATACACACATATTCCGTACGTACATACATGCACACACATACCGTACATACATACATACATACACCGTACATACACACATATAAACATACATATACCATACATGCAAACACACACATATATAGTACATACACACACAGATACAAGTACCATACATATATACACACACATATACCATACATGCACACACAGTTATATACACATATAGTACACACCGTACACATATATACATACACATATACTGTACATACACACATACATTCACATATGCCATACATACATGCACATAGACATTCACATATGCCATACATACATACCATACATACAGATACACATACATATACCGTACATACACACAGATACACACACACACACACAGATAGAAACACACACATAGATACACACATACTGTACATACATACACAGATGCACACACACATACAGTACAGACCAAAAGTTTGGACACACCTTCTCATTTAAAGATTTTTCTGTATTTTCATGACTATGAAAATTGTACATTCACACTGAAGGCATCAAAACTATGAATTAACACATGTGGAATTATATACTTAACAAAAAAGTGTGAAACAACTGAAATTATGTCTTATATTCTAGTTTCTTCAAAGTACCCACCTTTTGCTTTGATGAGTGCTTTGCACACTCTTGGCATTCTCTTGATGAGCTTCAAGAGGTAGTCACCGGGAATGGTTTTCACTTCACAGGTGTGCCCTGTCAGGTTTAATAGGTGGGATTTCTTGCCTTATAAATGGGGTTGGGACCATCAGTTGTGTTGTGCAGAAGTCTGGTGGATACACAGCTGATAGTCCTACTGAATAGACTGTTAGAATTTGTATTATGGCAAGAAAAAAGCAGCTAAGAAAAGAAAAACGAGTGGCCATCATTACTTTAAGAAATGAAGGTCAGTCAGTCCAAAAGATTGGGAAAACTTTGAAAGTGTCCCCAAGTGCAGTTGCAAAAACCATCAAGCGCTACTGGCTCACATGAGGACCGCCCCAGGAAAGGAAGACCAAGAGTCACCTCTGCTTCTGAGGATAAGTTTATCCGAGTCACCAGCCTCAGAAATCGCAGGTTAACAGCAGCTCAGATTAGAGACCAGGTCAATGCCACACAGAGTTCTAGCAGCAGACACATCTCTACAACAACTGTTAAGAGGAGACTTTGTGTAGCAGGCCTTCATGATAAAATAGCTGCTAGGAGACCACTGCTAAGGACAAGAAACAAGCAGAAGAGACTTGTTTGGGCTAAAGAATGCAAGGAATGGACATTAGACCAGTGGAAATCTGTGCTTTGGTCTGATGAGTCCAAATGTGAGATCTTTGGTTCCAACCACCGTGTCTTTGTGCGACGCAGAAAAGGTGAATGGATGGACTCTACATGCCTGGTTCCCACCGTGAAGCATGGAGGAGGAGGTGTGAGGGTGCTTTGCTGGTGACGCTGTTGGGGATTTATTCAAAATTGAAGGCATACTGAACCAGCATGGCTACCACAGCATCTTGCAGCGGCATGCTATTCCATCCGGTTTGCGTTTAGTTGGACCATCATTTATTTTTCAACAGGACAATGACCCCAAACACACCTCCAGGCTGTGTAAGGGCTATTTGACCAAGAAGGAGAGTGATGGGGTGCTAAGCCAGATGACCTGTCCTCCACAGTCACCAGACCTGAACCCAATCGAGATGGTTTGGGGTGAACTGGACCGCAGAGTGAAGGCAAAAGGGCCAACAACTGCTAAGCATCTCTGGGAACTCCTTCAAGATTGTTGGAAGACCATTCCCGGTGACTACCTCTCGAAGCTCATCAAGAGAATGCCAAGAGTGTGCAAAGCAGTCATCAAAGCAAAAGGTGGCTACTTTGAAGAACCTAGAATATAAGACATAATTTCAGTTGTTTCACACTTTTTTGTTAAGTATATAATTCCACATGTGTTAATTCATAGTTTTGATGCCTTCAGTGTGAATGTACAATTTTCATAGTCATGAAAATACAGAAAAATCTTTAAATGAGAAGGTGTGTCCAAACTTTTGGCCTGTGCTGTACATACATACACACTTACATACACATATATACATATACTGTACATACACACATATATATATATATATACTGTACACACACATAAGTACATATACATACACACACATACTAATCTTTGATATCAGGTGTTCAGATGAGCCCTGGAGGAGGTAGGCCACATAGTGCAGAGATCAGCTGGAGAGGGCTGCAGAACCCACTGTGGGGGATGTGGACACAGCGGAGAGGACTGATATCTTCTCTCTGCAGGGGCCGTGCTGTTCTGTGCAGTGAGCCTCCTCCCCCGACCTCTTCTCTGAGATGATGCAGCCTGCTGAGAAAAGAACAGTGGAGGGAGCTCAGCAGAAGACCCTCTGTAAGTCCTGCTATTCCTCCACTGTTGTCCCTGGCTGTGTGCTGTGTGACCCCTGACTACTGGTGAGTACTCGCCATTGGGAAGTTCCATGCAGGAGGACAGAGACGGCAGCCCGTAAGCGCTCTCATAAGTCTGGTGAGGAAAGCGTTCATTGGCCAGTGTCTCTCCCTGCACTCAGCGCACCGCTCTCTCCCCAGCTCTGGGTATCCACTTGATTACAGGAAGGAGTGAGAGGGGCCTGATGCTGCATGACACCGCGACCCTCTCACTCCCACCCGTAATCTTGACTAAGTGACCCCATAGTGGCTGCATACTCGCTGTGGACATTATTATGCTCCTGACTGCATTGGTCCCCCACCACCTCCGGGCCCCGCTGCAGTTGCACCAGCGGTATGTCCGCCCCTGAGTCTGGAGATATCGTGGGGATGATGACACTGTCCATACTGCGCACACTGTAGATCTCTACCTGGTCCCGCCGTGTTGGCTGCGCGGTGCAGACTGCTGGGCAGCAACTTGTCCTCCCGCTCCGATGTGACCGATCCTCCGCGTCCAGTGAAGACCTTCCTACCTGGACTCGTCCTCTTCAGGCTGTGACACAAGATGGCTCAGGGATAGAGCTGTGCACATTCTATAGCAATTGTGATGTCTCCTGAGTTCTATGCTGTCAGTTGGGCTCTGATGTCATGTGCCTTGTGATGTCATCGGAACTGACACTGCTGTTCTATGTGTCAAGGTTACAACTTCAATAAATAAATGAACCAAAAAAAAACAACAAAGTGCAGATTACCCCCAGCCCCGTGCTATAACTCATGGCACCGATGTAAATTAGCCTTTATTTTACTCCGTATCATCTACTGCTCTAGATCTCCAGACTGCGGCCACTGATCACAAGGAACGGTGACCAAAAGTGTCTCCCCGATGCAACAGGAACAAAAGAGCTGACAACAGAGAATAATAGCATGCTGCAGTTAGATTTATGTTAGGAGAATGCTTTTCTTCTCCACATTAATGGGAAAGCTACTGAAAAATGGAGCCGCCTGGAGTCGTCCTACCTGCTCCGCCCCGGTATATCCTGTATTAGAACATATAGAAAGGCATACCGTAATGAGGAAACTAAGTACGCCCCAATTTGAATTTTATATAGACAGTATATCACAAAAGTGAGTACACCCCTCACATTATTCGTATATTTTTTATTATATCATGGGAGCACACTGAGGATCTGACCCTGTGATCCAATGTACAGTAGTCAGAGTACGGCTTGTGTAATGGTGTAACTATCGTGTGTCCTCTATATAACACTACACACAGACATTAATGTCTAAACTGCTGGCAACAAAAGTGAGTACACCCCTAAGTGAAAATGGCCTAGTTGTGCCCAATTATAAATTTTACCTCCCCGGGGTCATGTGACGCATTAGTGTTACAAGGTCTGAGGTGTGAATGGGGACCTGGTGTGGGACATTTGGTGTTATCGCTCTCACACTCTCTCATACCCCTCACTGGAGTCAGCATGGCTGCTCATGGCAAAGAACTCTGGGGATCTGAAAAAAAGAATTGTTGCCGAGGCCAGTCAGTGCTAAGACCATACACATTGCTGCAGAGGATACAGGTGTGGGGGGTCCGCCTGTCAGTGCTCAGACCATACACATTGCTGCAGAGGATACAGGGGTGGGGGGCCCGCCTGTCAGTGCTCAGACCATACACATTGCTGCAGAGGATACAGGGGTGGGGGGTCCGCCTGTCAGTGCTCAGACCATACACATTGCTGCAGAGGATACAGGGCTGGGGGGTCCACCTGTCAGTGCTAAGACCATACACATTGCTGCAGAGGATACAGGTGTGGGGGGGTCCGCCTGTCAGTGCTCAGACCATACACATTGCTGCAGAGGATACAGGGGTGGGGGGTCCGCCTGTCAGTGCTCAGACCTTACACATTGCTGCAGAGGATACAGGTGTGGGGGGTCCGCCTGTCAGTGCTCAGACCATACACATTGCTGCAGAGGATACAGGGGTGGGGGGTCCGCCTGTCAGTGCTCAGACCTTACACATTGCTGCAGAGGATACAGGTGTGGGGGGTCCGCCTGTCAGTGCTCAGACCATACACATTGCTGCAGAGGATACAGGGGTGGGGGGGTCCGCCTGTCAGTGCTCAGACCATACACATTACTGCAGAGGATACAGGGGTGGGGTCCGCCTGTCAGTGCTCAGACCATACACATTGCTGCAGAGGTTACAGGGGTGGGGGGTCCGCCTGTCAGTGCTCAGACCATACACATTGCTGCAGAGGATACAGGGGTGGGGGTCCGCCTGTCAGTGCTCAGACCATACACATTGCTGCAGAGGTTATAGGGGTGGGGGGTCCGCCTGTCAGTGCTCATACCATACACATTGCTGCAGAGGTTACAGGGGTGGAGGGTCCGCCTGTCAGTGCTCAGACCATACACATTGCTGCAGAGGATACAGGGGTGGGGGTCCGCCTGTCAGGGCTCAGACCATACACATTGCTGCAGAGGATACAGGGGTGGGGGGTCCGCCTATCAGTGCTCAGACCATACACATTACTGCAGAGGTTACAGGGGTGGGGGGTCCCCCTGTCAGTGCTGAGACCATACACATTACTGCAGAGGTTACAGGGGTGGGGGGTCCGCCTGTCAGTGCTCAGACCATACACATTGCTGCAGAGGTAACGGGTGGGGGTCTGCCTGTCAGTACTCAGACCATACACATTGCTGCAGAGGTAACGGGTGGGGGTCTGCCTGTCAGTACTCAGACCATACACATTGCTGCAGAGGATACAGGGGTGGGGGGTCCGCCTGTCAGTGCTGAGACCATACACATTACTGCAGAGGTTACAGGAGTGGGGGGTGCGCCTGTCAGTGCTGAGACCATACACATTACTGCAGAGGTTACAGGGGTGGGGGGTCCGCCTGTCAGTGCTCAGACCATACACATTACTGCAGAGGTTACAGGGGTGGGGGGTCCGCCTGTCAGTGCTCAGACCGTACACATTGCTGCAGAGGATACAGGGCTGGGGGGTCCGCCTGTCAGTGCTCAGACCATACACATTGCTGCAGGTTACAGTGGTGGGGGGTCTGCCTATCAGTGCTCAGACCATACACATTGCTGCAGAGGATACAGGGGTGGGGGGTCCGCCTGTCAGTACTGAGACCATACACATTACTGCAGAGGTTACAGGGGTGGGGGGTCCGCCTGTCAGTGCTCAGACCATACACATTGCTGCAGAGGATACAGGGGTGGGGGTCCACCTGTCAGTGCTGAGACCATACACATTACTGCAGAGGATACAGGGGTGGGGGGGTCCGCCTGTCAGTGCTCAGACTATACACATTGCTTCAGAGGTTACAGGGGTGGGGGTCCACCTGTCAGTGCTCAGACCATACACATTGCTGCAGAGGATACAGGGGTGGGGGGTCCGCCTGTCAGTGCTGAGACCATACATTGCTTCAGAGGTTACAGAGGTGGGGGGTCCGCCTGTCAGTGCTCAGACCATACCCATTACTGCAGAGGTTACAGTGGTGGGGGGTCCGCCTGTAAGTGATCAGAGCATACACATTACTGCAGAGTTACAGGGGTGGGGGTCCACCTGTCAGTGCTCAGACCATACACTGCACACGTTATCAAATTGTTCTGGATGGCTGTAATCCCAGAAGGAAACCTCTTCTAAAGATGATCCACAAGAAAGCCCGCAAACACTTTGCTGAAGACAATCAGACTAAGGACATGGATTACTGGAACTTTGTCCTGTGGTCTGCTGAGACCAAGATAAACTTATTTGGTTCAGATGGTGTCCAGCGTGTGTGGCGGCAAACAGGTGAGAAGTACAAAGACAAGTGTGTCCTGCCTACAGTCAAGCATGGTGGTGGTAGTGTCGTGATTTGGGGCTGCACGAGTGCTGCGGACTGTGGGGAGCTACAGTTCATTGAGGTAACCATGAATGGCAACATGTACTTTGACATACTTGTTACGATCCCACATACTTACCTGCCTTCTCCTATCCCTCGGCGCGCTCACGACTCTGTCCCACGCCGTTCTGCTTCTTCCTTCTCTGGATTGCGGCGCCGGGTTCCTTCGCGCATGCGCAGTCACGTCTCCTGCGCCGCTGAGTCTCCTGGGAGGTCACCCCAACATGGCGGCGCCCATCGAGTATTTCTTCCCGGCGTCTTCCCAGATAAGACACCTTTGCTTTGTAGGATTCTATGGACTTTTGTCAGCGTTTCCTACGCCCTAGGCTCCCTAGTCTCAGTACTATTCCCTACGCCTGTTGCCCTTTGTCTCCGCTGTGTCTTCCCTGCGCTTCAGCTTTGTCTACTCTGTGTCTCCGCAGTGTTTTCCCTTTGTTCCTGCCGTGTCTGCTCTGCGTTCCAGCTTTGTCTGCCCAGTGTGTAATAATTATAGAGGATAACTCAGGAGACTCTTTGCGTGGAACAAGACAACTACAAGACACAGTTCTACAAGTGGCAAAGTCCACACTATAACACGGCGATTCAAACAGGTGCAGAGAGAAACTCAAGTCCCCAACACCCAGTGCAAATATCAAATGCAGCCCAGCAGTCCATAGGAAACTTCAGAGGAAAATGCAATCACACAGAAAGTCTATGAGGCACAGTTATTCTTGAGGATACTTTACAAGAATAAATCCTTGTCTTAGTCCAAACACAAATAGATAAGCTTATAAGGCAGTTCAAATAATATCTTAGCTCAACCAGGGAGGCCTGGTTAATAGTCTCAGGTTTTTGCAGAGCAGCAAACAGCTTACATATCCAGCAAATGCAGATGGAAGTAAATACGAGCAGCAGATGAAGGAGGATTACTGGAACTGGTGTATGCAGCAGGAACTCAGAGCAGAGTAGCAGGATCACCACACAGGTTCACAGGAGCAGGTATATAGCCAGGGAGTAATCAGAGGTCAGGAGCTGGATGCAAGGCAGAATACTCTAGCACAGACTGAAGGCTGGGGTGGAGTTTTATAGCAGGAAGACACAGTGCACATGAGACCAAAGACGCCATCTTGGAAAAGGGCAGTAATGCGCAAAAGGTAAAAAATGTTCAGAGTCCTGACATTACTCCCTCCTTAGAAGCGACCTCAGGACGATCCTGGACCTGGTTTCTCTGGGAATCTCTGATGAAAACGAGAAATCTTCTGTTGGGCATTGATGTTTTCCACAGGTTCCCAAGAGTCTTCCTCAGGGGGATATCCCTGCCATGTTATCAGATATTGGAGCCGATTCCTGCGAATACTGGAATCAATAATTTCCTCCACCACAAATTGTTCTTGCCCATCAATCACCACAGGCTGCGGAGGTGGCACAACACATCCCTGGAAGGTATTAGGAGATACAGGCTTTAGTAAAGATACATGAAAAACTGTGTGTACCTTCATAGTCCTAGGCAGCTTCAGCCGGCAGGCCACAGAGCTCACAATACTGTTGATCTTGAAAGGGCCAATGAATTTCTGTCCAAGTTTTTGTGAAGGAACGTTTAACTTCAGATTCTTAGTTGCTAACCACACGGAATCTCCTACCTTGAACATGGGTGCAGGTTTACGGAATCTATCAGCCGATCTCTTATAACGTTCTTGAGCTGTGGTCAGGGATTCCTTCAGAACCTCCATATTTTGTCTCATCGCAGTCAGCCTTTCCTCCACCGCCGGAAACGGAGAATTAATTGGAGACCTAGGTAAAATACACGGATGATAACCCAGATTGGCAAAGAAAGGTGTAAATTTAGTGGAGGCGCTCTGAGAATTATTATATGAAAATTCGGCTAACGGCAGCAACTCCAACCAATCATCCTGGAGATGGCTGACATAGCATCTTAGATATTGTTCCAGCGTCTGGTTGGTATGCTCAGTCTGACCATTTGTCTGGGGATGGTAAGCAGAAGAGAGACAGACATTAATATTGAGTGCAGAGCAAAACCCCTTCCAGAATCTTGAAGTGAACTGTACTCCACAGTCAGAGATGATCTCATCCGGAACCCCATGCAACCGAAAGACATTCTGTATAACCAAGTTCACTGTATCTTTAGCTGAGGGGAGGCCGGTGCATGGAACAAAATGAGCAGCTTTAGTCAGGCCATCAACTACCACCATGATTGTATTTATGATGTAGGCAGCTCCACAATAAAGTCCATTGATATAGACCCCCAAGGCCCGGACGGAGCAGGTAATGGTTGTAGAAGACCCGTAGGTGCCACATGAGGAGTCTTGTAACGGGCACATACCTCGCAAGAGAGAACATAGTCCTTGGTATCCTTCAGGCAAGTTGGCCACCAGAAGAATCGGCTCAGGAACTCTTGTGTCTTCTGTACCCCCCTGTGACCAGCCAACTTGGAGTCATGTACCAACTTGAGGATCTGCAGACGGATGACCTCAGGGACGTAGATACGTCGATCTCTGAACCACATGCCACCCTTAAAGACAAGATTAATATCCACAGGTGGGTTGGCCAGAAACACATCACCGTCATAGGCCTCCCTGCACTCCTTCCACAAGTCCTGATCGTGGATAACTCCGATGAAATTGGCATCAGATAGAATGGTCTTGGACGGGGCTCCAGGTACGGAATCCGCAGCATGGATTCGGGATAAAGCATCAGCCTTCCCATTACGAGAACCTGGACGGTACGAGATAACAAAGTTAAATTGATTTAAAAATAAGTTCCAACGAGCCTGACGAGGAGAAAGACATCTAGCGGATTTAAGGAACTCTAAATTGCGATGGTCAGTTAGCACTATGATCTGTTGTGCAGCTCCTTGCAGATGATGCCTCCATTCTTTGAAAGCCGCAATAATAGCCAGCAATTCCTTGTCTCCCACGTCGTGATTCTTCTCTGCTGAGGTTAGTCTACTGGAAAAGAAAGCACAAGGATGTAGAAGACCCTTCTCTCCAGTTCTTTGGGAGAGAATAGCCCCCAAAGCATTATCAGAAGCGTCCACCTCCACAATGAAAGAAAGTGTTGGATCTGGGTGTATCAACAGCGGTGCTGATGTGAAACAGATCTTAAGCTGATCAAAAGCTTCTTGAGCCTATGATGACCACTTAAAGGGCTTTTCCTTCTATGTCAAGGAAGTAATGGGACAGACAATATCAGAAAAATTTCGAATGAAGCGTCTGTAGAAATTTGCAAAACCAATAAAACGTTGGACCTCCTTAACGTTCTTGGGTACCGGCCAGTCAAGGATAGCCTGAATCTTACCAGATTCCATGTTCAGCCCCTGGGGAGAGATGATATAACCTAAGAACTGTATCTTAGAACGATGGAACTCGCATTTCTCCGGTTTAATATACAGATGGTTCTCTTTCAGACGTCTTAAAACAGTTTTGACTTGCTCTTCATGTTCCTGTAGAGAGTCAGAAAAGATTAGTATATCGTCCAAATAGATCACCACAAACTGGTCCAACAAATATCTGAAAATGTCATTAGCAAGGTGTTGAAATGTTGCAGGGGCGTTACAAAGCCTGAAGGGCATCACAAGAGATTCAAAGTGTCCATACCGGCATCTGAATGCTGTCTTCCACTCATCCCCTGGACGAATACGCACCAAATTATAAGCCCCACGAAGATCCAGTTTAGAGAGCACCTTAGCATGACGGACTCTTTCCAGTAATTCGGGAATCAGAGGCAAAGGGTAATGGTTTCGTACGGTTACCTTATTGAGTTCCCGATAGTCAACACAGGTTCTCAGGGTCCCATTCTTCTTTTTAACAAAAAATATAGGTGCCCCTGCTGGTGAGGAAGAAGGACGTATGAAGCCTTTGGCCAGATTTTCATCAGTATACTCCTTTAAGGCTTGAAGCTCAGGTGCCGCCAAATGGTATATGTTACCAAAACGAATAGCTGCCCCAGGAAGCAGCTCAATGGGACAGTCATAATGCCTGTGTGGAGGAAGCTGATCTGCATTCTTCTTGTCACAGATGTCAGAGAACTCTTTATATGCTGGAGGTAAAGAAAATACCTGTACATGTGGTTCCGTAGCCGTGGACTCAGGGACAGCTTCTGTTAACGCTGAGTTGCTCCTTGTTGGAAAGATAATCTCCTTGGTCTCCCAGTTGATAATTGGGTTCTGAGAACGCAACCAAGGAATGCCTAAAATCACAGGAAAATGAGGAGAAGAAATTAGCAAGAAAGAAAGTTGCTCCTGATGATTAGGCTCCAACACAATTTCAAGGGGTACGGTCTCCTGATCCACAGGCCCAGAGATTAAAGGTGACCCATCCACTGTTTCCATGGTAATTGGAGAGGCTCTTAGCTGAATTTCAATATCATGTTCCTTGGCAAATGCGATATCCATGAAATTGCCACCAGCACCAAAGTCAATCATAGCTGCACTGGAAATCCACTGTCCTGAACCCAGGATCTTAATAGGGAGAGAACAGTGAGAGTTCTTTTCCTTCAGCTCCTTGGGGGGTGAAGTCATAGAAAGTGAATGGAATACAGCGTTTAAAGGCAGGCTACATTCAGAGATGTCAGATTCATCATCACAGTTGTCAGACTCCACTACCGCTGCTAGCACCTTGTTAGGCCGTCTAGGACACTTAGGACAATTGATCAAGAAGTGGTCAGACTGGCCGCAGTAGAAACATAGACTTTCTCGAAGGCGATGCTCCCGGCGCTCATTGATCTCGTGCCTCTGAACGGAAGCAATTTGCATGGGCACCTCCTCCACCTCCCGAGAGGTTTTACATGCAGGCTCTTTGGAAGGAAGGGAAAAGTTAGAAATACGGTTATAAGCAGCAAATTTCTCCTGCCTACGCTCAGTAAGGCGAATGTCTATGCGCACACAATGCTGTATACATGTCTCTAGCTCTTGGGGTGACTCAGAGCCAGCTAGTTCATCTTTTATAATACTAGACAGACCCCTTTTAAAAATAGGCAATTGTGCATAACTGTCCCAATTGGTATCTACCGCTAATCTCCTGAATTCAGTGGCATACTCAAGAACAGAACGTTTAGCCTGGCGTAAAGACAACAAAGCAGATTCAGCGGTTGCACGGCGATTAGGGTCATCAAACATTAAAGGGCCACTGTCACCCCCTCCAGCCGTTATAAACTAAAAGAGCCACCTTGTGCAGCAGTAATGCTGCAGTCTAACAAGGTGGCTCTTTTAGTTTTTGATTCAGTTAATCCCTCAATAAAGCGTTTTAAAGTTTGCCACAAAAACCTGATAATGTACCTGGAGGCGGTCCGAAGCCTCCTCTATGAATCTCCAAACTGCCGTCACTCTTCTCTTCAGGGGCGATGGTCGCCGCCCCCTGAGCGCTGTTTCTTCTTAAATCCGGCGCCTGCGCTGTGCGTGCCTGCCTGGGGCAGGCGCAGTCTTCATTGTCAAGTCACAGCTCAGATGCAGGGTGCCTGACTGCGCCTGTGCGGGCAGTGCGGCCACCCTGTTGCTGAATCCCCGTCCCGCACTGTGTTATTCATTATGCACAGTGCGGGGCTGGCGTTCCTGGGCATGCGCACTGCGCTGTTCATGCGCTCCCCCATCTCGGACGCTCCCCCAGCTCCCCCGCCTTCCAGCGTTGTTATTTGCGGCTGCTTAATTCCAAACGCTGGCAAGGAAACCTGTATATTCGTTACATAGTTATTATTAAGGTTGAAGGAAGACTGTAAGTCCATCTAGTTCAACCCATAGCCTAACCTAACATGCCCTAACATGTTGATCCAGAGGAAGGCAAAAAAAACCCATGTGGCAAGGAGTAACTCCACCATGGGGAAAAAAATATTACGGCAACGCTGGAAGGCGGGGGACCGGGGGAGCGTCTGAACAGCGCAGTGCACATGCCCAGGAACCCCAGCCCCGCACTGTGCATAATGAATAACACAGTGCGGGACGGGGATTCAGCAACAGGGTGGCCGCACTGCCCGCACAGGCGCAGTCAGGCACCCTGCATCTGAGCTGTGACTTGACAATGAAGACTGTGCCTGCCCCAGGCAGGCACGCACAGCGCAGGCGCCGGATTTAAGAAGAAACAGCGCTCAGGGGGCGGCGACCATCGCCCCTGAAGAGAAGAGTGACGGCAGTTGGGAGATTCATAGAGGAGGCTTCGGACCGCCTCCAGGTACATTATCAGGTTTTTGTGGCAAACTTTAAAACGCTTTATTGAGGGATTAACTGAATCAAAAACTAAAAGAGCCACCTTGTTAGACTGCAGCATTACTGCTGCACAAGGTGGCTCTTTTAGTTTATAACGGCTGGAGGGGGTGACAGTGGCCCTTTAATGCCATAGCGGCCAAGAAATCATCCAAGTTATTTAACCGTGGGTCACGAGACTCAATCATCGGATTCGCCCAGGCGAGCGCTCCTGAGGTCAGTAGCATTATTACACACAATACTTTGGATCTATCAGTAGGAAAACGGTCAGCATGCACATCAAAATATAGCATACATTGATTCACAAAGCCACGAAATTTGTCGCGATCACCATTAAATTTGAATGGGGGCAACTTAGGTGGTCTAGCTGGTGGCGGTTGACCAGAGGGTAAAGTCACTTGTGCAGCTATTTGCGTGCTTATGTCCTGAAAAGCCCGTCCATACTGGGACTCTATGCCAGCAAGTTTGTTTTCCTGGGCTGCCATGCGGTTGCTTAAGTCCTGCAAAGTTTGTCCAAACACTTGTTGATTGAGTTCAAAGCTTCCAAACTTCTTTTGCAGACCTTCCACATCTTTTTGCAGTGATCTAATTATGGAAAACACCTGCTCTAGTCTGCTTTCTGCAGTCATTGTTCCAGCAGTCTCCTTTTTTTTTTAGGCTAGAGTATCCTGTAATAATTATAGGGGATAACTCAGGAGACTCTTTGCGTGGAACAAGACAACTACAGGACACAGTTCTACAAGTGGCAAAGTCCACACTATAACATGGCGATTCAAACAGGTGCAGAGAGAAACTCAAGTCCCCAACACCTGGTGCAAATATCAAATGCAGCCCAGCAGTCCATAGGAAACTTCAGAGGAAAATACAATCACGCAGAAAGTCTATGAAGCAGTTATTCTTGAGGATACTTGACACGAATAAATCCTTGTCTTAGTCCAAACACAGATAGATAAGCTTATAAGACAGTTCAAATAATATCTTAGCTCAACCAGTGAGGCCTGTTTAATAGACTCAGGTTTTTGCAGAGCAGCAAACAGCTTACATATCCAGCAAATGCAGATGGAAGTAAATACGAGCAGCAGATGAATGATGATTACTGGAACTGGTGTATGCAGCAGGAACTCAGAGCAGAGTAGCAGGATCACCACACGGGTTCACAGGAGCAGGTATATAGCCAGGGAGTAATCAGAGGTCAGGAGCTGGATGCAAGGCAGAATACTCTAGCACAGACTGAAGGCTGGGGTGGAGTTTTATAGCAGGAAGACACAGTGCACGAGACCAAAGACGCCATCTTGGAAAAGGGCAGTAATGCACAAAAGGTAAAAAATGTTCAGAGTCCTGACACAGTGTCTCTGTCGTGCCAGTCCTGTGTTCCAGTCCACTGAGTGTCTACGCTTTATCGGCCCTTTCCCAGTCCTGTGCTAGTTTTCCATTTCTCATCCCCTCCTGTTTATAGTCCAGTTCTTCAGTTCTTTCTCTTTTTGTTTCTTTTGCAGCCTCGTGGTTTCCCGTCTCCCTCTCCTGTGTCTCCTGGTACATATATCTTCCCGTGTCTGTTCCAGTTCCCTTTAGCCCGGTTACTGTCTCCTTCTTTTGTTCTAGTCGTCTCTTTGGCTCTAGTTGTTGTGTCTCCATTCCCCCTTGGACCTGCTCCTAACGCTCCCTGTATAGGGGGCGGTACCATCTGGTCCGCTCAACCTCGGGGGCTCTAGAGTCAGGACCCAGAGGGTCCACTCTCGGATTCTTCTCCGAATCCCTACAATACTGAAGCAGATCGTGATCCTCTCCCTTTGAAACTTGGGCCACAGGGCTTTATTCCAAGATGATAACGTCTCCAAACACTTCCAGACGACCTCTGCCTTGCTAAAGAAACTGAGGGGAAAGATGCTCAACAGGCCAAGCATGTCTACAGACCTAAGCGCTATTGACAATCTTCCTTGATCCACTTTCCTGTACTGGTTCCCCCACTCTGGCTCCCTGGGAGATTAAAAAGGTTTACGTGTCCAAACCTGATTCAAGCCGTAGGCAATATATGCGGCTTATTATACTGTATGGAGTAATATAAGGGGCCCATTATACTGTAAGAACAATATATGGGGTCAATTATTCTGTATGGAGCAATATATGGGGCCATTAAACTGTATGGAGCATTAAATGGGGTCTATAATATACTGTATGAAGCAATATATGGGGTCCATTATACTGTAGGGAACATTAAATGGGGCCCATAATACACTGTATGAAGCAATATATGGGGTCCATTATACTGTATGGAACATTAAATGGGGCCCATAACACACTGTATGGAGCAATATATGGGGCCCATTATACAGTATGAAGCAATGTATGCGGGACCCATTATACTGTATGGAGCAATATATGGAGCCTACACAGTATAATGGCCCCATATATTTCAGGCAACAAAAGTTAGGACCCACTGAGATGTTCGCCGTGACATGACAGTGGGCTTCAGTCTGATCAGAATGTTAAAACCTCATGTTCAGTTGTATATATTTTTACCTAGCGGCATTAGCTCAATGTAGGAATTTTTGGAGGTGCTGTCTATTCTCTTTTTTCGACACAATGTAGAGAGCTCCTGTGTATAATGTCACCAGTGATCCCTGTACTAACTATACACTGACACTATATACAGAGCTCCTGTGTATAATGTCACTGGTTATTCCTGTATTTCCTGTACACTGACACTATATACAGAGCTCCTGTGTATAATGTCACTGGTGATCCCTCTATTACCTGTACACTGACACTATATACAGAGCTCTTGTGTATAATGGCACTGGTGATCACTGTATTACCTGTACACTGACACTATATACAGAGCTCCTGTATATAATGGCACTGGTGATCACTGTATTACCTGTACACTGAAACTATATACAGAGCTCCTGTGTATAATGTTACTGGTGATCCCTGTATTACCTTTACACTGACACTATATACAGATCTCCTGTGTATAATGCCACCAGTGATCACTATATTACATTTACACTGACACTATATACAGAGCTCCTGTGTATAATGTCACTGGTGATCACTGTGTTACCTGTACACTGACACTATATACAGAGCTCCTGTGTATAATGTCACCAGTGATCACTGTATTACCTTTACACTGACACTATATACAGAACTCCTGTGTATAATGTCATTGGTGATCACTGTGTTACCTGTACACTGACACTATATACAGACCTCCTGTGTATAATGTCACCAGTGATCACTGTAATACATTTACAGTGACACTATATAAAGAGCTCCTATGTATAATATCACCGGTTTTCACTGTATTACCTGTAGACTACATACAGAGCTCCTGTTTATGTCACTGGTGATCACTGTATTACCTGTACACTGATACTATATACAGAGCTCCTGTGTATAATGTCACCAGTGATCACTGTATTACCTTTACACTGACACTATATACAGAATTCCTCTGTATAATGTCACTGGTGATCACTGTATTACCTACACACTCACACTATATACAGAGCTCTTGTGTATATCACCAGTGATCCCTATATTACCTGTACACTGACACTATACACAGAGCTAGTGTATAATGTCACTGGTGATCACTGTATTACATGTACATTGACACTATATACAGACCTCCTGTGTATAATGTCACCAGTGATCACTGTAATACATTTACAGTGACACTATATACAGAGCTCCTATGTATAATATCACCAGTTTTCACTGTATTACCTGTAGACTACATACAGAGCTCCTGTTTATAATGTCACTGGTGATCACTGTATTACCTTTACACTGACACTATATACAGAACACCTGTGTATAAAGTCACCGGTGATCACTGTGTTACCTGTACACTAACACTATATACAGAGCTCCTGTGTATAATGTCACCAGTGATCACTGTATTACCTTTACACTGACACTGCATACAGAGCTCCTGTGTATAATGTCACTGATGGCCACTGTGTTACCTGTACACTGACACTATATACAGAGCTCCTGTGTATAATGTCACTGATGGTCACTGTGTTACCTGTACACTGACACTATATACAGAGCTCCTGTGTGTAATGTCACTGGTGATCACTGTATTACCTGTACACTGATACTATATACAGAGCTCCTGTGTATAATGCCACTGGTGATTACTGTATTACCTGTACACTGACACTATATACATAGCCCCTGTGCATAATGTCATTGGTGATCACTGTATTACCTGTACACTGACACCATATACAGAGCTCCTGTGTATAATGGCACTGGTGATCACTGTATTACCTGTACACTGACACTATATGCAGAGCTCATGTGTATAATGTCACTGGTGATCCCTGTATTACCTGTACACTGACACTATATACAGAACTCCTGTATATATCACTGGTGATCACTGTATTATGTGTACACTGATACTATATACAGAGCTCCTGTGTATAATGGCACTGGTGATCACTGTATTACCTGTACACTGACACTATATACATAGCCCCTGTGTACGTATAATGTCACTGGTGATCACTGTATTACCTGTACACTGACACTATATACAGAGCTATTGTGTATAATGGCACTGGTGATCCCTGTTTTACCTGTACACTATATACAGACCTCCTGTGTGTAATGTCACTGGTGGTAATATTTGTTGTGATTCGGTTCGTGGGCTCCCCCGGTGGTCTCTTGTGGTACTGGTGTCCTGCAAGCTTTGCCTTCTCAGTTCACCTGTTCCTATCAGGATGTGGGAGTATCCTATTTAACCTTGCTCCTCAGTCATTCTAATGCTGGCCATCAATGTATCCAGAGTGATTCTGTTGCATGTTCCTGCTCCCAGTTTTCTGCTCAGCTAAGTTGGACACTTTAGTCCTTAAGTCTATTTTTGTATGTTTTGTCCAGTTTGCACTTATGTGAATCTCTGCAGCTGGAAGCTCTTTTTGGGCTGAAATTACCACTCCAGTGGCATGAGTTGTCACATGAGTTAAGGTAATTTCAGGATGGTGTTTTGAAGGGTTTTGCAGCTGACCGCGAAGTCCTCTGTTGTATCTTTCTGCTATTTAGTTAGCGGGCCTCTCTGTGCTAAATCTGCTTTCATACTACGTGTGTCTTTTCATCTGCTCTCACCGTTATTATATGTGGGGGGCTGCTATCTCCTGTGGGGACATTCTCTGGAGGCAAGCCAGGACTGTGTTTTCTTCTACCAGGGGTAGTTAGTTCTCCGGCTGGCGCGCGGCATCTAGAGACAACGCAGGAATGCCCCCTGGCTACTTCTAGTGTGGTGTGAAGGTTCGGGCTATTTGTGACTGGACGCAACCGACTTCTCTTAAGGGCCTTCAGAAATTTTTGGGCTTTGCTAACTTATATCGTCGATTCATAACTGTTTTTTCTAGCGTTGTCAGGCCTTTGACTGATTTGACTAAAAAGGGTGCTGATGTTGCTGATTGGTCCCCTGCTGCTGTGGAGGCCTTTCGGGAGCTTAAGCGCCGCTTTTCTTCCGCCCCTGTGTTGCGTCAGCCTGATGTTGCTCTTCCTTTTCAGGTTGAGGTCGACGCTTCTGAAATCGGAGCTGGGGCGGTTTTGTCGCAAAGAAGTTCCGACTGCTCCGTGATGAAACCTTGTGCTTTTTTTTCTCGTAAATTTTCGCCCGCCGAGCGGAATTATGATATTGGGAATCGGGAGCTTTTGGCCATGAAGTGGGATTTGAGGAGTGGCGTCATTGGCTTGAGGGGGCTAGACATCAGGTGGTGGTATTGACCGACCACAAAAATTTAATTTATCTTGAGTCCGCCAGACGCCTGAATCCTAGACAGGCGCGCTGGTCGTTGTTTTTCTCTCGGTTTAATTTTGTGGTGTCATACCTACCGGGTTCTAAGAATGTTAAGGCGGATGCCCTTTCTAGGAGTTTTGAGCCTGACTCCCCTGGTAATTCTGAACCTACAGGTATCCTTAAGGATGGAGTGATATTGTCTGCCGTTTCTCCAGACCTGCGGCGGGCCTTGCAGGATTTTCAGGCGGATAGACCTGATCGTTGCCCACCTGGTAGACTGTTTGTTCCTGATGATTGGACCAGTAAAGTCATTTCTGAGGTTCATTCTTCTGCGTTGGCAGGTCATCCTGGAATCTTTGGTACCAGAGATTTGGTGGCTAGGTCCTTCTGGTGGCCTTCCCTGTCTCGGGACGTGCGTACTTTTGTGCAGTCTTGCGATGTTTGTGCTCGGGCCAAGCCTTGTTGTTCTCGGGCTAGTGGGTTGTTGTTGCCCTTGCCTGTTCCTAAGAGGCCTTGGACACACATCTCTATGGATTTTATTTCTGATCTCCCTGTTTCTCAGAAGATGTCCGTCATTTGGGTGGTGTGTGACCGCTTTTCTAAGATGGTTCATTTGGTGCCCTTGCCCAAGCTGCCTTCCTCACCTGAGTTGGTGCCCCTGTTTTTTCAGAATGTGGTTCGGCTGCATGGTATTCCGGAGAATATCGTTTCCGACAGGGGATCCCAGTTTGTGTCCAGATTTTGGCGGGCGTTTTGTGCCAGGATGGGCATTGATTTGTCTTTTTCGTCTGCATTTCATCCCCAGACAAATGGCCAGACGGAACGTACTAATCAGACCTTGGAGACTTATTTGAGGTGTTTCGTGTCTGCTGATCAGGATGACTGGGTCTCCTTTTTGCCGTTGGCTGAGTTTGCCCTTAATAATCGGGCCAGTTCTGCCACTTTGGTCTCCCCTTTCTTTTGCAATTCAGGGTTCCATCCTCGTTTTTCATCTGGTCAGGTGGAGTCTTCGGATTGTCCTGGAGTGAATACCATGGTGGATAGGTTGCATCGTATTTGGGGGCAGGTGGTGGACAATTTGGAGTTGTCCCAGGAGAAGACTCAACGTTTTGCTAATCGCCATCGTCGTGTTGGTCCTCGTCTTCGTGTTGGGGACTTGGTGTGGTTGTCCTCCCGTTTTGTCCCTATGAGGGTCTCTTCTCCTAAGTTTAAGCCTCGGTTCATCGGTCCTTATAAGATTTTGGAAATTCTTAACCCTGTGTCTTTTCGTTTGGACCTCCCAGCATCCTTTGCTATCCATAATGTCTTCCATCGGTCATTATTGCGGAGGTATGAGGTACCACTTGTGCCTTCTGTTGAGCCTCCTGCTCCTGTGCTGGTTGAGGGTGAATTGGAGTACGTGGTGGAGAAAATCTTGGACTCCCGTGTTTCCAGACGGAGACTTCAATATCTGGTGAAATGGAAGGGCTACGGTCAAGAGGATAATTCTTGGGTTACAGCTTCTGATGTTCATGCTTCTGATTTGGTCCGTGCCTTTCATAGGGCTCATCCAGATCGCCCTGGTGGTTCTTGTGAGGGTTCGGTGCCCCCTCCTTAAGGGGGGGGGTACTGTTGTGATTCGGTTCGTGGGCTCCCCCGGTGGTCTCTTGTGGTACTGGTGTCCTGCAAGCTTTGCCTTCTCAGTTCACCTGTTCCTATCAGGATGTGGGAGTATCCTATTTAACCTTGCTCCTCAGTCATTCTAATGCTGGCCTTCAATGTATCCAGAGTGATTCTGTTGCATGTTCCTGCTCCCAGTTTTCTGCTCAGCTAAGTTGGACACTTTAGTCCTTAAGTCTATTTTTGTATGTTTTGTCCAGTTTGCACTTATGTGAATCTCTGCAGCTGGAAGCTCTTGTTGGGCTGAAATTACCACTCCAGTGGCATGAGTTGTCACATGAGTTAAGGTAATTTCAGGATGGTGTTTTGAAGGGTTTTGCAGCTGACCGCGAAGTCCTCTGTTGTATCTTTCTGCTATTTAGTTAGCGGGCCTCTCTGTGCTAAATCTGCTTTCATACTACGTGTGTCTTTTCATCTGCTCTCACCGTTATTATATGTGGGGGGCTGCTATCTCCTGTGGGGACATTCTCTGGAGGCAAGCCAGGACTGTGTTTTCTTCTACCAGGGGTAGTTAGTTCTCCGGCTGGCGCGCGGCATCTAGAGACAACGCAGGAATGCCCCCTGGCTACTTCTAGTGTGGTGTGTAGGTTTGGCATCGCGGTCAGCTCTAGTTTCCATCACCCGAGAGCAGGGGCTGACTGGCCCAGGTGGCAAAGAGGCAAATGCCCCCCGGGCCGCTCCCCCAGCAGCTGTTCAGGGCCGGCTGCCTGGTGGTGGCTACAGCCACACAGCAAATTGTGGGCAGCCATGTCCGCTGTACTGTGATGCGGTCGGCAGCAGACACAGCCACCATCACAGTTAGCGCACACGTCTGCGCTGGGGCCAGCAGCTATGCTTAGCTGTCACCTTGACAGCTGTGCAGCTACTGCTCCCTTCATGTTCTCTATACTTCCAGGTTAGGTGTTGGGCATGCGCGATGGCGTCCTCACGCACACGCCGACATGACCCGGATGCTAGAAGCAGAGAGGCACTGCAGGGGAGCGACTGGTGAGGTAAGTATGAAGAACTTTTTTGTTTTCTTTATAAAATAAATTTAATGGTGTGTAACTGCAAGTTATGAAGTGGGGGGTGTAAGGAGGCTGCATATGATGGAATTTGGGGGTTAAAGGAGACTGCACATGATGGAGTGAGGGGGTAAGTGGGGCTGCACATGATGAAGGTTGAGTGGGGCTATACATGATGGAGTGGGGCTGCACATGATGGAGGAGTGTGGCTGCACATGATAGTTTAGTGGATAAAGGAGACTGCACATGATGAAGTGGGGAGAGTCGGGATGTACATGATGGAATGGGGCAGCACATGATGATGTGGGGGTAAGGGGGATTGCGCATGATGAAGGGGGAGTGGGGCTGCACATGAAGTGGAGGTAAGGGGGACTGCACATGATGAATTGGGGGGTAAGGGGGACTGCACATGATGAATTGGGGGTTAAAGGGGACTGCACATGATGAAGTGGGGGGTAAGGTGATCTGCACATGAAGTGGGGGGTAATGGGGACTGCAAATGATAAAGTGGAGTGTAAGATGGACTGCACATGAAGTGGGGGGTAAGGGTGACTGAACATGATGAAGTGGGGGGTAAGGGAACTGCACATGATGAAGTGGGAGAAGGGGACTGCAGGACTGCACATGATGAAGTGTGTCTGATGGGGGACTGCTCATGATGAAGTGGGGGGTAAGGGGACTGCACATGATGAAGTGGGGGGGTAAGGGGACTGCACATGATGAAGTGGGAGAAGGGGACTGCAGGACTGCACATGATGAAGTGTGTGATGTGGGACTGCTCATGATGAAATGGAAGGGGGATAGGGGGCTGCAAATGATGAAGGGGCACTGCAGATGAATTGAGGGGGTGATAGGGGACTGCAATGAATGAAGTAAGGGGACTTCAAATTAAAGTGGGGGGACTGCAAAATGATAAATTCAGTGTGAGGGACAGGGGACAGCAATTTAATTGAAGGTGGGGGTGGGGAGAGCAAATGATCAATTGAAGAGAGGGTGGGGAGAGCAAATGATGATCTAGGGGAAGAACAAATAATGAATTTTAAGGGTGGGGGAGTAAATGATGTATTGAATGTGGGGTAGAGCAGTTGATAATGAATAGAGGGTGAGAGAGAAAGACATGACAATGAATTGGGGCGGGAGGGGCATGTAACTATAATGAATCGGGGTTAGGGTTAGAGTGGTAGGTACAGAGTGGGGGGCGTTGAGGATGAAGTGACTGGTAATGAATTGGGGGAAAGAGTACAGGTGCTAATTAATTTCTATATTAAATGGGGAAAGTGGCTATTTATAGTTAGTGGGTGCACAGTGGTGGATTATAATTTATATTTGGAATGGTCAGTTAATAATAATAATAATTATGATAATTTTATTTCTATAGTGCCAACACTTTACATTTTAGAGGGGACTTGTACAGACTGGACATTAAGCATAACAATAAACACATAGATCAACAGATACCAAAAGGAATGAGGGCCCTGCTCGCAAGCTTACAATCTATGAGGTTGCATAATAACCAATTATATATTGTTTGTGGGTGCTCCTCTGTATTTAGATGTCTAGTGTACACCATGTTCCAAATTATTATGCAAATTGGATTTAAGTGTCATAAAGATTTAATTGTTTTGTTTTTCAAATAAACTCGTGGATGGTATTGTGTCTCAGGGCTCAATGGATCACTAAAATCAATCTTAAACACATGTGATCGTTAGTTTTCCAGGTGATTCTAATTAAAGAAAAACTACTTAAAAATGATGTTCCACATTATAAAGCAGACCACAGGTTTCAAGCAATATGGGAAATAAAAAGGATCTCTCTGCTGCTGAAAAGCATTAAATAGTGCAATGCCTTGGTCAAAAGTGATCATCATACTGTGAAGAAATTTGCGACTGAAACAGAGCACAGACAGAGTTCATGCAGATAAAGGCATAATGAGGAAGATTTCTGCCAGACAAATTCATTGGATAAAGAGAGCAGCTGCCAAAATACCATTACAAAGCAGCAAACAGTTATTTGAAGCTGCTAATGCCTCTGGAGTCCCTTGAACCTGAAGGTGTAGGATCCTTCAAAGGCTTGCTGTGGTGCACAAACTGTTGTGAAATTGGATTTTGGGCTCCCCCGGTGGCCACTGGTGGAATTGAACTTGTGTGCATCATCCCCTCTGTTCACCTGTTCCCATCAGGATGTGGGAGTCGCTATTTTACCTTGCTCCTCTGTCACTTCCATGCCGGTCAACATTGTAATCAGAAGCCTTTCTGTGCATGTTCCTGCTACCAGACAACTTCCAGCTAAGTCGGACTTTTGTCCTTGTTTGTTTTTTGCATTTTGTTCCAGTTCACAGCTGCAGTTTCGTTTCTGTGTCTGGAAAGCTCTTGTGATCTGAAATTGCCACTCTGATGTTATGAGTTAATACTAGAGTCTTAAAGTAATTTCAGGATGGTGTATTGATAGGGTTTTCAGCTGACCATGAAAGTACCCTTTCTGTCTTCCTGCTATCTAGTAAGCGGACCTCGATTTTGCTAAACCGATTTTCATACTACGTTTGTCATTTTCATCTTAAATCACCGCCAATATATGTGGGGGCCTCTGTCTGCCTTTCGGGGAAATTTCTCTAGAGGTGAGCCAGGACTATATTTTCCTCTGCCAGGATTAGTTAGTCCTCCGGCCGGCGCTGGGCGTCTAGGGATAAAACGCAGGCTACGCTACCCGGCTACTGTTAGTTGTGCGGCAGGTTTAGTTCATGGTCAGTTTAAGTTTCCATCCTTCCAAGAGCTAGTTCCTATGTATGCTGGGCTATGTTCTCTTGCCATTGAGAACCATAACAACAAACCTACTATTCGGCCACCCCTAAACAGTGTTCACAAGCAGAAATGGTTGCATTGGGCCCACACATACATGAAGACTAATTTCCAAACAGTCTTGTTTACTGATGAGTGTCGAGCAACCCTGGGTGGTCCAGATGGATGGAGTAGTGGATGGTTGGTGTATGGCCACCATGTCCCAACAAGGCTGCGACGTCAGCAAGGAGGTGGAGGAGTAATGTTTTGGGCTGGAATCATGGGGAAACAGCTGGAAGGGCCCCTTAAGGTACCTGAAGGTGTGAAAATGACCTCGGCAAAGTATATAGAGTTTCTGACTGACAACTTTCTTCCATGGTATAAAAATTAGAATTGTACCTTCAGGAGCAAAATCATCTTCATGCTGACAATGCCCCATCTCATGCATGACAATGAATACCTCTGAGTAATTGGCTGCTATGGGCATAAAAGGAGATAAACTCATGGTGTGGCCACCATCTTCCCCTGACCTCAACCCTATAAAGAACCTTTAGAGGATCATCAAGCAAAAGATCTATGAGGGTGGGAGGCAGTACACATCCAAACAGCAGCTCTGGGAAGCTATTCCAACTTCATGCAAAGAAATACAAGCAGAAACTCTCCAAAAACTCACAAGTTAAATGGAGGCGAGAATTGTGAAGGTGACATCAATGAAGGGTCCCTATGGTAACATGTGACTTGGCCAGTTAGGATGTTTTGGAGTTAAAGGGCCACTGTCACCCCCTCCAGCCGTTATAAACTAAAAGAGCCACCTTGTGCAGCAGTAATGCTGCAGTCTAACAAGGTGGCTCTTTTAGTTTTTGATTCATTTATTAGCTCAATAAAGCGTTTTATAAATTGGCCACACATACCAGATATTATACCTGGAGGCGGTCCAAAGCGTCCTGTATGAATCCCCCAACTGCCGTCACTCTTCTCTTCAGGGCCGATGGTACCCGCCCCCTTCGCGTTGTTGCTTCTTAAATCCGGCGCCTGCGCTGTGCGTGCCTGCCTGGGGCCTGCGCAGTCTTCATTATCAGTAGCAGCTCAGATGCAGGGTGCCTGACTGCGCAGGTGCGGGCAGTGCGGCCGCCCTGTTACTGAATCCCCGCCCCGCACTGTGTTATTCATTATGCACAGTGCGGGGCTGGCATTCCTGGGCATGCGCACTGCGCTTGTCAGACGCTCCCCCGGTCCCCCGCCTTCCAGCATTGCCCGAATATACAGGTTTCATTGCCGACGTTTGGAACAGCCACAAAGAACAACGCTGGAAGGCGGGGGACCGGGGGAGCGTCTGACAAGCGCAGTGCGCATGCCCAGGAATGCCAGCCCCGCACTGTGCATAATGAATAACACAGTGCGGGGCGGGGATTCAGTAACAGGGCGGCCGCACTGCCCGCACCTGCGCAGTCAGGCACCCTGCATCTGAGCTGCTACTGATAATGAAGACTGCGCAGGCCCCAGGCAGGCACGCACAGCGCAGGCGCCGGATTTAAGAAGCAACAACGCGAAGGGGGCGGGTACCATCGGCCCTGAAGAGAAGAGTGACGGCAGTTGGATTCATACAGGACGCTTCTGACCGCCTCCAGGTATAATATCTGGTATGTGTGGCCAATTTATAAAACGCTTTATTGAGCTAATAAATGAATCAAAAACTAAAAGAGCCACCTTGTTAGACTGCAGCATTACTGCTGCACAAGGTGGCTCTTTTAGTTTATAACGGCTGGGGGGGGGGTGACAGTGGCCCTTTAAATAGCTTTTTTGTTCAGTGAATGTGACCTCCTAATGCTGCAAATTCCACAAATGAGCATTTTCAGTTCTTTAAAACAGATCAAATGTTTAGAAATTCTACTGTGCCTAATAATTTGGAACAGTGCATTTTGAGTTTTTATTCATTTTGGAGATTATACTGTTATCATTGGGAGGTTTCTCCAATAAAATTCGATGTATACTCTAACGGGTGATGACTTTTATTTGACTGACTGTCATTTGCACCGACCATTTAGGAAAATCAGAGAAAAATATAATTTGCATAATAATTTGGAACATGGTGTAAAAGAAAGGGAAAAAGTGGGGAATGTGGTCTGGAAGCCGTGCTGTAGGCAACTGTGTTATGTTATGCAGAGACGAGTCCTGACTGGAAGAAGTGATGGCAGTCTGTGCTGGATGAAAGTGAAAAGCAAAGATGAAGGACTTCAGCTAGAGACGTCACTAGTGAGTCAGTGTATTACCTGTACACTGACACTATACACTGTATACTATATACAAAGCTCCTGTGTATAATGTCACTGGCAGTGGTGATCACTGTATTACCTGTACACTGACACCTTATACAGATCTCCTGTGTATAACGTCACCAGTGATCACTGTAGTATCTTTACACTGACCGTAAATACAGAGTTCCTGTATACAATGGCACTTAGTGTTGTGCTTTTTTTTTAAATTAATGATCAGTATTGTAGTATACTAGTAGTAAAAGTTGTACACTCCCTGACAGAAATAATGTCGCTTATCCATGTTATGTAAATAAAAGCTTATAACCTGATGTTGAATTCATGCATTGGTTGTATAAATTATTATTTTGAAAGCTGAAACCTTCCAAAATGTGGTTTAGGTTAAGAAAATAAATTTACATCAATGCAGAAATATTGATCAGTTAATGGACACAGAATGGTCAGATTTTAGCAAGACAAAAGTTTTGTCGCCTGGTCATATAATGCACCCAATCCTAGTTTACATCCTTACCTGTGCTCAGTAAATGATCGGTTATTTAGTGTGTGTGTATAAAAAGAAACCTAGCACCCCAGACCTTCACTTGAACTGCAACTTGAGCTCTTGACAACATGCCAAAAATCCACCGGGCAACCAAAGCCTGGATTATCAAGAGGCTGAAGACCAGATCCACTGCAGAGGTGGCGGGCACCTTTAATGTGTCTCAGTGTCAAGTACAAAGAATTAAAAAAAGATTTGAAGAGACTGGAGATGTGTTTGACAAGCACAGGTCCGGCAGACCCCACAACACAACTGCTCAGGAGGAATGTTTGTTGGTTAGAAAATCCAAAGCAAGCCCCTCTTCCACAGCAGCAGAGCTCCAACAGGTCTGGTCACCTCAAGTCCCTGTGTCAACTAGTAAAAGTTAAATTCACCGCACGTGACACGCCGATCGTTAGCAAGGCGCGGGAGCGCCGCTTGTCATAACAGACACTGCAGGTCCACACTACTGGACAGGATCTTCCATAGGCAAACATTTAGATTACAATAGAGCTTATATTGCACTGCTGGGACTTTCTGCCTTCTCTGTATATCACTATCTTAGCTGGAACAAACACTGCAGGAGACTTACTGGAGCCAGTATGGATCCAAAATACACCCAGAAGACAGTTAAATTCGGTGGTTGAAAGATCATGGTCTGGGGTTACATTCAGTATGGGGGTGTGCGAAACATTTGCAAGGTGGAAGACAATATCAATAGCCTAAAATATCAAGAAGTATTAGCTACCTCTTATATTCCAAATCATAAAAGGGGTCAAATTCTGCAGCAGGACGGTGCTCCATCTCATACATCCATCTCTACAATAAAGTTCCTCCAGGCAAAAAAGATCAAGGTGCTCAAGGACTGGCCAGCCCAGTCACCAGACATGAACATCATTGAGCATGTTTGGGGAAGGATGAAAGAGGAAGCTTGGAAGACAAAACCAAAGAATCTAGATGAGCACCACAACTTCATTCACCAATGTTATGCAACATATATTTGTATTTTAAGTTAATTATTTGTCTGTGGGCAACAAAAATTTTGTCTTGCCAAAATCTGACCATTCTGTGTCCATTAACTGATCAATATTTCTGCTTTGATAATTTATTTTCTTAACCTAAATCACATTTTGGAGGGTTTCAGCTTTCAAAAGAATAACTTATACAACCAATGGATGAATTTAACATCAGGTTATAAGCTTTTATTTACATAACATGGATAAGCGACATAACTTCTGTCAGGGAGTGTATGGTGGCATCATTGGTCTTTGTATAGAATGTAGTTTCATGTAGAAGTAATGGTGATATTATAATATTATGTATTCTCTGTGTAGTGGAGATAGTACTAGGCACTGTATAGCTGTATTGTTGTGTGTATGTTTGTAAGTAAGCTCCGTTATGGCACCATATCTAAGCAGTAAGCTTGGTTCTGGTACTCTATCAATGTAGTAATCTAGATTATGGTACTGTATGTATGTCGTAATCTCAGTTCTGCTCCAGTTTCTATGTAGCAGACTTGGTTCCATGTAGTAGACTTATTAAGCTCGGTTCTGCTCCCTTATCTCTGTAGTAAGCTCGGTTCTGCTCCCATATCTCTGTAGTAAGCTCGGTTCTGCTCCCATTTCTCTGCACTAAGCTCGGTTCTGCTCCCATATCTCTGTAGTAAGCTTGGTTCTGCTCCCTTATCTCTGTAGTAAGTTTGGTTCTGCTCCCATATCTCTGTAGTAAGGTCGATTCTGTTCCCATATCTCGGCAGTAAGCTCGGTTCTGCTCCCATTTCTCTGCACTAAGCTCGGTTCTGCTCCCATATCTCTGTAGTAAGCTTGGTTCTTCTGCCATATCTTTGCAGTAAGCTCGGTTCTGCGTCCATATCTCTGTAGTAAGCTCGGTTCTGTTCCCATATCTCTGTAGTAAGCTTGTTTCTGCTTCCTTATCTCTGTAGTAAGCTGTGTTCTGCTCCCATATGTCTGTAGTAAGCTTGGTTCTGCTCCCATATCTTTGCAGTAAGCTCGGTTCTGCTCCCATATCTCTGTAGTAAGCTCGGTTCTGTTCCCCTAGCTCTGTAGTAAGCTTGGTTCTGTTTCCCTTATCTCTGTAGTAAGCTCGTTTCTGCTGACATATCTCTGTAGTAAGCCCTGTTCTGCTCCCATATCTCTGTAGTAAGCTTGGTTCTGCTCCCATATCCTTGCTGTTTGCTCGGTTCTGCTCCCATATCTCTGTAGTAAGCTCGGTTCTGCTCCCATATCTTTGCAGTAAGCTCGGTTCGACTCCCATATCTCTGAATCTAGTAAGTTCGGTTCTGCTCCCATATCTCTATAATAAGCTCTGTTCTGCTCCCATATCTCTGTAGTAAGCTCCGTTCTGTTCCCATATCTCTGGAGTAAGCTCGATTCTGCTCCCATATCTATGCAGCAAGCTCCGTTCAGTTCCCATATCTGTGTTCCAGCCTGTTTTTAAAGCCTGTTATCTCTGCTACTTTAATGCAGTGCCCAGATATAAGCAGGGAAAAGGAAGGCCACCGCAACTCGAGGGCCACTGCCTTGTGATTGCCCCCCAGGCTGAAAATTGCCAGCCAGCCCCTGCCCGAGAGCTTGTCCGTTTATTCTATGCTTCTGATGTTTCCTTGCCATTGGAAACCATAACAAATATTAGTGTTATTAGCATTGTAGCTTTTATTCATGATCAGTATTGTAGTATTCGGTCACTATGCGGTGGTAATATCTGGTGTGGTCTTGTTGTAGTGGTATTTTTCACTTGTATGTGGTATTATTTGGTCACTGTGTGGTGAAAATGTGAAGTCTGGTCACAATATGAAGTCTGTGGTAATATTCGGTCACTATGTGGTGGTAATATGTGATCTGGTCACGATGTGGCAGTATTTATTCCTTGTATTTGGCATTTGGTCACTGTGTGTTGATAATATGTAGTCTGGTCATGGTGTGGTGGTATTTGTTCCTTGTATGTGTTATTATTGGTCTTGGTTTAGGGGATTGTGTTGTGTATGGCAGTCATTTGTTCTCTCTGATATGAATAAGGGGAAGATTCTTGATTTCCAATAGTGGTTAAACATTTGGACGTTTAACCCCTCCCTGTCCTGTGACTATTACACAGTAGCAAATATGCACTAACAGGGGTTCTATGGTGAAGACAAGTAATCACCTATCCTAAGGCCAAGTTCACACATTCAGTGTTTGGTCAGTATTTAGGGTATGTGCACACGTCAGGATTTCTTGCAGAAATTTCCTGAAGAAAACCGGAAATTTTCTGCAAGAAATTCGCTTTTTTTTTTGCATTTTTTTCCCGTTTTTTTCGCGTTTTTTTTTAGCATTTTGCAAGCGAAATTAGCTTGCAGAATGCTAAAGTTTTCCAAGCGATCTGTAGCATCGCTTGGAAAACTGACTGACAGTTTGGTCACACTTGTCAAACATAGTGTTTGACAAGTGTGACCAACTTTTTACTATAGATGCAGCCTATGCAGCATCAATAGTAAAAGATAGAATGTTTAAAAGTAATAAAAAAAATAAAAAAAATGGTTATACTCATCTGCAGACAGCCGATCTCCTCAGCGGCGTCCGTTCCTATAGATGATGTGTGTGTGCAGGACCTTCGATGACGTCGCGGTCACATGACCGGTCTCGCGACCAATCACAAGACCGCGACGTCATCGCAGGTCCTTCACCACACACCAGCTATAGGAACTGAAGCGGCAGCATGCACCGCTGAGACTCTGGGGCCATCAGAGGGTGAGTATATCACTATTTTTTATTTTAATTCTTTTTTTTTTACCAATTATATGGTGCCCAGTCCGTGGAGGAGAGTCTCCTCTCCTCCACCCTGGGTACCAACCGCACATAATCTGCTTACTTCCCGCATGGTGTGCACAGCCCCGTGCGGGAAGTAAGCAGATCAATGCATTCCTAGGTGTGCGGAACCCTGCAATTCCGCAAATTTAATGAACATGTTGCTTTTTTTTCCGCGATGCGATTTTTTCGCGGAAAAAAATGCAACATTTGCACAAAAAATGCGGAATACCCTGAAAATAATGGGAGGCATATGTTAGCGTTTTTTTGCGTTTTTTTTGCGTTTTTATCACGTTTTTATAGCGAAAAAATGCGAAAAAAACGCGAAAAATACTGAACGTGTGCACATGGCCTAAGTGTAAGTATTTGTAAGCCATAATCAGGAGTTGGTGATAAATACAGAAGTGGTGACTTGTTTCTATTATACTTTTCCTCCGATTGGTCCACTTCTGGCTTTGCCTTACAAATACTCATGTAAAGTACTGACCAAATACTGAAGTGATATGTTATTGATTGGTGGGGGTCTGACTGCTGGGACCTGCACCGATCTGCAGACTGTGCAATTTTTTTCTCCATTAGTATTGAGCAGCATCTGTGACTCAACCACTGATCCATTTATTCCCTAAGTGGGAATAAACATAGCTTTTTCTGGAAGCCCCCAAAAGGGATGAATCAAGATGCGGTCAGACATCCCACCTGCCGCTCCATATTAAAATGGGGATAAAAGTGTCTTGTGAGGGAGGAAAGTTCCCCATTCTTCCGATCTTTGCAGTTTCCAATGGTCGGATTTCACTGATCAATAAGGTATCACCTACCTAACCTGTGGATCAGTGATAAATTGTTTTCATCAAAGAACCCTTTAATGCAAACTACCGTGATTGTACACCCCAGTTATGGTGGCGTACAGTAGATGTGCATGAGCCGCCTGTGTTTTACGATTTACAGTCGGTGCTCCACTATAACGGGGATAGCGACTAAGAGATATTTGCATATAGCTGTAGGTTGGGCCCCTAGGGTCAATTTCCCCTGTGCACCCCAGATACCCGAGTCCAACCCTGTATAAGATTATACCATGTGTATTTGCTATAAAAGCAGTCCTTGCCCATTCTCTTGGCGGGCCTAACCTAAGTTGATGTGGGTCCCATGACATGCGGGGCTCCTTGTCTCTAAAACTATCAATGGGTCACGCGGCACTTCACTCCTATAAGGTGGGTATCACATCTGAGCTGGGTGGCAATGAGTGGACTCCTTAGCTTAACCAAGAGGTGTCTGATACCCGATTATCCCCATTTTTTCCCCGAAATGGTCCACCAGCCCCAAATATGGCACATAAAACCACTACGCTATCACAATACACAACAGAAACAGATCTGTATGTGAAATTCAGCAGTAAACTAGAAACATTGCTCACTGTGCTGGACACAGGATCAGACTTGCTTTGACAGTCAGATTTATATTGTAAGGACGCTGTAAAACTTATTGAGAAATCAACATAAACTCTTGCAATAAATCAAAAAGCCTCTAGTTTTAATCTGACCACGCATCAGCAGAGCAATAATGTATATCATCATGTGTCATAGTGGATATTGGGTCAGATAATGTATAAAAGCCATATAGGAATTACATATGTGTGATGTGTACGGCAGTGATGCCCATTTGGCAGCCTATGGGTTGCTCATGAGTTTGACACAGGCCATGTCCAAATAGAAGAGCGGGTATTCCTGCAAGTAAGAAAGGAGTTCTGAAGTGCTTGAAGTTTGAAGAACATGTAGCTTATTCTCTATGCGTTTCGAAATCTGACTTCCTCTTTGGCAAAGCGGAGATTATACTGATGTACCGGCTGCACTCACGGAAAGAATGAGCTTGGAGAGTATAAGCAAGGTTTTCTATTAACACCAACGTGTTTTGGCACCAAACCGACGACTGTTTCTCAAGCCGAATCAATGCTGAAACGCGTTGGTGTGAATAATAAACCCTGCTTATACTATCATACTCTCCGGATCGCATCCTTCCTGGGAGCACAGCCTGTACATCTTGACAAAAAGGAAGTCAGACAGAATTTTGAACGCATTGAGAATAAACTACATATTTGTCAAGGATACTCAGCCGGTGGTAGATCACCCTGAATTCATCACTGTTACCACTTGTCAAGAGAACCCGACTCCCCTGACTCAAATCATCAGAGGACAATCATGCCATTGTTTGACAAGTGATGGACGAGACCACAGCTGCTTCCACTACTAGGCCGGTTATTGGGGACCTCACAGTGAGTGTATGGTATATACACGTCCGATTCCCATGAATGGAATATATATATATACCCCAGTAGGTCAATGCCAGCTCCACAATAACAAAAAGAACCACTAGCTATCACCACCAATCGATTATACAACTGATTGGACAACCGTTAGAGGTAGAGTATGGCTTCAGGGGTGCGGTTTACAGAGCAAGAGGAACAGAACTATTACATTTTATATTTAATCCAGAAAGATAGACAGTGTTTATAAAAAAATATACAAGATGACACAAAATGGGAACAAAACAATCCAAGATATATATAATTGTAGGAAATGAAAAGGAATAACAAGGAACTTACTAAACGTGGTCACGGATATATGTCTCACAATTTAGCAGAGGGAAGCACTCCAATTGGAATATGGACAGAATTAACCCAGACCCAGTTTCTGATTTTTATTAGCTCTTAAGTTATGCCCACACACCTCCCCTTGATGACCTCATGAGGGCCGGATTGTGGGATGTGCTGGGTCAGGGAGAAGTTTATGAGATTCCCAACTTTCAAGATATCTTCGCCTCTGAAGGTCCCAGGCGTTAGATATTGACATCATATTTTTTTTATCATAACGTTACCTTTATAGAGACCAAATATGACCTGGTTCGCATCATCTATCGGACCATGGTTAAGTTGGAGGAGTACTATTGGCCCAACAGTGAAGTGAGTGCATCCCGTCTGTCCCTTCACTACGATGACAAAAATCTGTATCCCATATATATCAGATGGATACAAACCACAATATTCCTATCTGGACCACGGAGCCTAGCTGTCTACATTCCGTGCTGTATGAAAAGAAGCTTTGTGCCTGGGAGAGCATACTACTGCTTTGAAAAAGCTGCAAGGCAATATATTAAAATAGCCAATCAATTTATCACGTCATAAAAAATATATAAAAAGACTTCTCAGCATTATATAAAATATAGTGAGACACAACACGGCAAAGGATCAGAAGAAAGACTTGGAGAAGACAACTGGAAAAATACTTAAATGTACCTATCCTACATAATCACTACATACCCAAAGGGCATGTTAAATTAAACAGTATAAATATAGATAAATGATCATAGCCAAGGCAAATGAGCTTAAGTAGTGGGAATTCTGGCACCGAGCAGATCCCTATATAGAGAGGAGATCATGGACACCAAAAATGCCACCTGATAATCTCAAGTACAGTCTACATCCTAAATACAACCATAACGAAAAGGTACATTATCGGCTAAGGACCAAATAATAAAATAATGCTGACAAAGGTAACCAGAAACCCTCCACTTCTTTCGATGAAAGGGTGCCAATACAATGAATACCAGACAAGAAAAAAAACAAATGGCAGATAGTCTCTTGGTGAATGGTTGGAAGATATTTTTATTAACAGCCTTTGGTTCGATCTCAAACCATGGCGACATAATGGATGAACCATCTGTAAGAAAATTGATCTTGTGCAAGCCTAGATAGATCCACCATTGTCTACTCCACTGTTATCTAGATAGTATCAAGCCATCAGGTTGTTGATCTTCCTCTTTGCCGTGTTCCTTTGTCTTCTTCCTACCATGATGTCCGTCTCCAGTGATTGCTCTCTTTGTATGATGTGTCCAAAGTAGACAAGTCGTAGCTTGGTGATCCTTGGTTCAAGTGACATGTCCGGCTTAATTTGTTCCAAAATGGATATCTTTGTTCTTCTTACCATCCATGGTATTGATAACATCCTTCTCCAGCACCACATTTTGAAAGCGTCGATTCTTCTTCTGTCTTTTTTCTTTATAGTCCAGGTTTCACGTCCGTATGTTACCACAGAAAAGACCAAACTATGTACGAACCAAGTCTTCATCGCCAGTGAAATGTTTCTTGATTTGAAGACCTTGTCAGTGAGTTCATTGCTGATTTGTTATAAGATATAATGTGAGAAAAAAAAGCTTTTGGTAATAGATTATCCTCTTGAGTACTGGCAGTTCCAGTTCAGTTGACAGATGGCTGGGACATTTACCTCTTTGTCCCTTCCAGAATCTAACCCTGATTGGAATAGCTGTTAAGATATTAAAAAAAAGTTCAAATGATCGAACTACGATAATTGATGACGTAGTAAAATCCATCCCATATCATGAATGACTCCAAGAGTTGACACTGGCCAAACTCTTCTTACCATCGTAAAGTTGAGTTAAATTTGAGAATGATCGATAAGAGTTGTTGGGTTGTACAATCATTGAGGATGGATCATACAAGACTTATAGTAAGTCTAGAGGTCGAAAACGTGTGCTGCGTGATGCCCACACTCTTGTGTTGAGCATCATTCAGCGTGAGAACCAACTTCTAGTCTTAAAAAAGCCATTTCTCTACATATTCTTCACACAGTTGTGTTATGAAAGAGACCCAAGAATAATAGTTTGTGACTTCCTTATTGATTTATACACATAACGTGTGTTATTTCTCCATATCTCATACTCATCTCTCTTCCAGGGGTTGAGATACGCCTGCCTGTGAGCGATCAGTATCGGTATGTAAGCTCTATATGCCCAACTACAACACGCAGGCAAGCCGAGACCTGCACAAATTCAGAACATTCCTCAACTATTACTATGATCAGTATTATTAGCACCAGGGGCAAGACTCTCCTGGATGCCTGTCCCCGCGATCTCAATGCAATAGTAGATGAGAAGGGTTGTCTGATAACATCTCGTAGAATGATTGGAACAAGAGCAGAGGGTGTTACTGCACTTATAACCCATATACTGCCCCCAGGGATATAAACATATATCAAGAGCACCCTAAAAATAGACAAGCCAAGCCATAACTAACAACGTATCCATGTCTAGAAATGACAGCACAGCCATCTTTCTCTGGAACTGAAGTATAATATGACAGTCCTATTTATCAGGGGCTCAACAAGTCAAGTGTACTCTGTCAACATCAAGAATTTTAATAGGTTGAATATGACTTCAGATTCACTTGTTTTAGTCTAAAAAGTAGTTAAGAGTGTGAAATGTGCTCAAGGGGTTGTGAAAACCAAAATGGGGCCCTTAATGCAACATGAAGTGCCATTGGCTGCACTTCTTTATAAGAGTGAAGCAAATGACCATTAAAGGGTTACTAAACTTTAATTTTTTTTATATATAATTAACAAGTGCTTGCAAAGTTATGAATCAATGTAATATACTTTATTGTCTAATTTTGCTTCCTTTTCCCCTAAACTCAATGCTGGAAGGGCTGTTTTATCTGCCTTGTTCCTGCACTAAGAGTGGCTGTTTTGAAGTGCAGGTGTAGTAAATATCTGCATTCTTGCATGAGCTTCTTTGCTCTTCTCCCTCTTGATCAGACAGGGAAGTCTGTAAATTGTGTCTGAGCATGGGAGTGAGAAAAAAGCTCACACAGGAACATGAAAATTTGCTAGACCTGCAGTTCAAAATAGTTACTACAAGTGCAGGAACAAGGCAGATAAAACAGCCCTTTTCAGAATGGATTTTGGGAGGAAAGACAAAGTAATAGAGTGCGACACAAAGATTCATAACTTTGCCAAGACTGATCAATAATGGAATAAAGAGACAAGTTTAGTTACTCTTTAAATAATTTGTACTCCTTCCCTGTATGCTAAGGATGAACATGTTCAAGCAGCATATTCATGGAAAATGGCATCCACAGCTAGCCTATGAAGGCACATGAATGTAGCCCTACTAGGAGGTACTGGGTCTGGCCCTGTTATATAGACTATGGGGACCTTGTCGTGGCAGATGGGTACACACGAATTAGTCATTGTGTGCACTAAGAACCTCAAATCTACAGGTATAGTCTATGTGACAGTGACATAGTTCATAATGCATACATTCGATGAGAATGTATACCTTCGTGCACTCGGTGTGCTGCTGCATTTGTTTGCATACTATTGCAGCTTGGAACCTGTTCACAGTTTGCCATTTTGTTTTTGGAGGTAGCAACTGCCTCTATGCAAGGATGACACAAAAGTAAAGGCCTGTAGTTAACGTTACATCACTAGTAAATGGTCTGTGATAGAAAATCAACACTAAACTGGCATAGTTGCCCATAGCCACCAGTCATGGCAATCGAAAACCATCTGGTGTCGGTTATGGAGGCCTCTAAAGACTTTGGAAGAGACCATGAACAGGATTGGAGCCGTGTAGTCCTAGAAAGTCGTCCAGGCTGACTAGTATGGAACTACAGGTCCTACATACATCTTCAGGAGGCAACAAAGCAAAACGCCTTGACTTTGGCATTGACTTGCAGGGCCGGTTGGAAGAGAAAGAATTCGCTAACAGGACGGTGTGCTGGTTTCTTTTCACCTCAGTGGGAATGATGAGGCTACTTTTACACTAGCATTTTTCGGCGGACGTCGCAATGCGACGTTTAGGAGAAAAAACGCATCCTGCAAAGTTGTCTGCAGGATGCGTTTTTTCCCCATAGACTTTTATTAGCGACGCATTGCGATGCAGTGCCACACATCGCAACCAACGTTACATGTAACGTTTTTTTGTGCGTCGGGACCGCCATTTTCGACCGCGCATGCGCGGCTGAAACTCCGCCCCCTCCTCCCCGGACCTTGCAATGGAACAACGGAAGCGTCCTAAGACTGCTTCCGCTGCCCACGTCGGGCATTTTTTTCACAGTATGTGTCGGTACGTCGGGCCGACACAGCGCGACGGCCCCGTACCAACGCTAGTGTGAAAGCAGCTTAATTCTCCTTCCTTCTGTCTAAGGCTAGGTTTACACATACACCGTTATCTGTGCTGGGTTTACATCGGAATCCTCGACAAACAGGATTCTGACGGAAACCCAGACAGAGTCTTTATATATTACGGGATCTACAGCATCAACATGGTCTCTGTTTAGTTTCTATCCTAGCAGACCTCTCTTTTATGGAATTTCTAGCGGTTTATACAGTGCCGCAACCCACCGTGTAGGGCTCATTCTTGGGTACTGAAGCTCAGATCCTACTCGCTTCAATAAGGATAAGTCATAAATATCTAAGACCTGGAAAATCTCTTTAAGATATCCATACACATTAGAGGAATGCTTCCTCCATCTTTCTCTCACTGTTCAGATCATCGTTTCCGGAAGAAGAATCTTACTGATTCTGGACAAAAACTTTAATCCGACCAGTGTTTGTCCCTCTATGTAGATAGTGCCAACCTATTCTGCAGCACCGTACAATAACTTCTTACACAAGTTACTTATATGTAGGACCACCGCTCACAGCTAACTTATAGCCATAATTACCGGTTTCTCCCGTCTCGGGCACTTCTGTAGCATTACAGGAAAGCCCCATCTTCTATTTATTGCTTCCTCCAGGGACATTTGTGATCTCTCAGGTGCTTATTATCCTAATGCATTTATCATTTTATGTTTGTGCCAGCTCAGACTTGGATGTAGGAATTAAACATCGCCGTGCTGGTTAACCCATTCTATACCACTCAGAGCCTTTGAAAATAAAATAATGATGAACATATGTGCCCATTGGTGATGAGCGGGGTACACGTACAGCCCCGGTCAAAAGCAGCGATATAGAGCAGGCTCAGGAGCTGAGCCCAAACCATTCCCCCCTGAAGACACCCATGCCTGCGAAACGGTGCTCCTATGAAGACGAGTTTATGGCTGGTGTTCATAGGAGACCGTGATTTTTACTATACAACTGCAATACAATAGTATTGTACTATATATTATAGACTATCATATAACCGCAGGGTCAAGTCCTTTAAGGGCTCATTCAGATGTCAGTGCATACTTTATTTTTCTCCAAAACCATATTTCTAGAATGTCTGGGAACTGAAAGGTTAATATCTTGTGTTATATTCACCATGGATTATTTTTCTGGAGAGTCACACTTGATGACTCCAGCATTGTATGATTCATTTCTGCACGCTAATCCAATAAACGAATCCAGAGTCATGAATCGCTGAACGAATGAACACAAAATCAATGACAGCGAGTTCTGCTTTACCCCGGAGTCACCTCTACAGATATAATACAATCTGCTCAGATGCTCATGCGGTCCTCCACCCCGGAATACTATGAGTAGCACTTGTGTAAAAGTGCCCATCAAAAAAACAAAACATTTTCTCCAATTTCTTTTGCTTTTTACCTCTTTACGGTATCAGTCGTTGCTTCATTTATTGTTGGAGTATTAAATATTTGTGTATAAATAATTGCTGTTTTATCACCTCATCTCCCCACCAACAAAAAAGTTGTCATCAAATGGTTACTTGTGTAGGGGACAGGGACCTGGTGAGCTGTGCAGACGGGTGGAACCATTGTTGCCGGGAGTCGGGGTTCCAGGGGACGGATTTGAGGGGCGCATGGGAAGCCAGGCTCATGTGACAGGAGGCAGAGTGACGCAGGGAGAGGAGAGGATAAAAAGCAAAACGCGCGAAAGCAGGGGCAGAGAAGCGTGGGAAATCTCTGAGGAGAGGAAACTGCAGCGCAGTTGTTGTGTGTGTGCAGGCCGCAGTGAGACTCGCTGGAAGCAGGGGGAAAACGTGCAACAGACACTGCGGGCAATTACCAGAGCCCCCAAAAAGAGGCGCATTCGTCGTCAGCGATCCCCCAGGCAGAGGGGTAGTGCTGATCAGCTCAGGGACAGTATTACCGCGCTCCCCAGGAGCATCTTGCCACCGAGTGCTCCGGGCCCTCCTGGGTTTTTCTTAGCTGTGACTGATACTGATAATTCTGCTAATTCTCCTCAAAAAGACTCCTCTCTGGACGTGGAAACTGTTACCCTGGAGCAACGTCCGCCTGCGGGAGGTAACGCAGCACCGCAAAAGAAATTCTGGACTCGAATCTACACCTGGGCTCGACGTCGGAGGACACCGCCTTCCCTCACCACTAGGACTACGTCGCTGACGGAGCCTCACCACCGGGACTACATCGCTGAAACAGCACTGATAAGTGAACGTTGTTGACTTTACCTTAGTAGGGGAGGTACTAGTAAGGCGCTGCCGCGTTCTTCGGGTATAGTTCAGGCCTCCTATATAGTAGATAGGATTTACTGTGATATTGTAGACTTGTACTTAAGTTCCCTGCGTGGAAAACTGTTGTTATCTGTTTGGTTGGAAGTTAAAAGAAAAGTTAAAAACGCTGTTTGCTTTCTGGCTCCCATTTGTCCCTGCATCCTTCTTTATCTGCGGTCCCTACATTTGGCGTAGTCGGCAGGATGCAGGATCCAAAGAGGGAGCCAGAAGATACGGAGGATGGGGCTGGGCCGAGAGCGTCTCTCTCATTGGGGGCTATGTTGAATAACCTGCCCAAGTTTAATGGGAGCAACAAGTTGTTGTGGAGTTGGACTGAAAGGATGCGGGGGCTGCTGAGGATGCATCCTATGACCCCGGCCCTGGAAGCAGAGGTGGCCATTATGGCCTTAGACGGAGAGGCCCGAGATTCAGTGATGTTGAGACCCCCCACAGAGCGGAATACTTTTACCGGGGTGTTAAATGTGTTAGAGGGGACGCACGGGGATCCCACCGACGTGGGAGAGCTGCGGGCCCGGTTGTTTGGACGGCGACAAAAAGAAGGCGAGACTGTCACTCAGTACATGAATGCTCTGCAAGAGCTAAACATTGCAATCGTGCGGAAAGATGGTATGGGGATGGGACATGTTGACGTGACCCTGCGCGACCAACTGGTGACGGGACTGCGAGATGAGTTGACCAAACAGGCTCTACGTGAACGAGTGCGGGTCGACCCGCGCCTGACTTTCTCCGACATAGGCAATGAGGCCCGCACCCGGGAGCAAGAGAGGGGGGTGACGGTCCTGACAGGAGAGACTCGGGTTATCCAGACCGCTGCACCAGGAGGGGGTGAGCCGTCGTGGGTTCAGGAGATGCGGCAGGAGCTCAAACAAATCAGAGACGAACTGGCTGAAGTTAAAAAGAATGCGCGAAGCCCAAGGGAGCTACCCCGGGGGCAAGGGTCTGGGAGTCCAGCTCGTGGCGCTCGTCCAGGATATTATCCGGTCCCCGGTGCTTGCTATGGTTGCGGGGAGGCAGGACATTTCGCACGGGAGTGCCCCCGGAGAGGGAGGGCCTCGTCCCGTCAGGCGTTAAACTAGAGGGCTCCGAGCTAAGGGGACGACGCTCGGAGCCAGAGTCCCCGCGGATGGGTGGTGAAAGTCCCGGAAATTTGGTTGCCAGCTGCCCCCTGGTTTGGGCAGAGTTTGAAGGGCGGGCTGTCCGTTGTCTGGTGGACACCGGGTCCCAACTCACGACTATGCCCGAGGCTTATTTTAGAAAACACTTTCCTTTGACAGTCAGACCCCAATGGGGTCCCGTAATTCGGTTACAGGCCGCCAATCAGCTGCCCATCCCAGTGGAAGGGGTCACCTGGATGCAAATATCTTTATGTGGGAAGGACCTGGGCCGCCGGGGGGTTGTGTTAACACGGGGAGATCCCGGCCCACAACATACTGTGACCTTGGGGATGAACGTATTGAAAGATTTTGGCAGTTTTCTGTTAGGGGAGACTACGCAAGAGACACTCAATCAGTGGGGGACCAGTACACCTCAGGGCTCCGTGTTCAGACAGTTAGTGAGGGAAGTCCGGGTACAAGAGACCTGTCAGGAGGGAGACATACTAGGGAGAGTAATTACTTCCCCGACAGCAAAGGTGACGTTCCCCCCAGGACAGACTGTTATATCCCTGCCCATACGAGCTCGCATCCCTCTAGAAGGAGTACAAGTACAGATTGAGCCCACCTTTACATCCCCTTTGCCCACAGGACTGCTGGTGGCCCGATCCCTGGCTACTGTTAAAAATGGGGCCGTACCAGTGCGATGTGTGAATGTGGACGAACACGATGTCGTGCTACGGGTCCGAAGTGAGATGGCCAAAGTGTTACGACCTTTAGAAGTGATGCCCCCTCCAGATACTTTGCAGTTAACGGTGGATTCCCCTGATCCCTGGATGGTCAGTGTCCGGTCTACGCAGGATCCTGAGCCAATAGCGTTTCGAAAGGGTCAAACTATTCTGGAGCACATGCGGACAGAATTGTCGGGCCTGGATCCATCACAGATCTCACAAGTGCAGCGACTCCTTGGACATTATGCTAAAGTGTTCGCACAACATGAAGATGATTTTGGCTGTACCACGGCCATCGAACATGGAATTCCGACCGGAGATACAGTGCTCATCAGGGAGCGGTACAGACAGATTCCCCCGCAGATGTACCAGGAAGTAAAGACGTTGTTAGGCCAGATGCTACAAAAGGGAGTGATCCGCGAGAGTCAGAGCCCGTGGGCTGCCCCGATCGTGCTGGTGCGGAAAAAGGACGGCACGCTCCGGTTCTGTGTGGACTATCGTAAGCTAAAAGCATGCACCGTCCGAGACTCTTATCCACTTCCCCGTATCGAGGAGTCTCTCTCCGTGCTGGGTCGGGCCAAATATTTTTCCACCTTAGACCTAGCCAGCGGATACTGGCAGGTCCCGATGACAGAAGCAGATCGTCCTAAGACAGCGTTTATCCTTCCCATGGGACTATTCGAGTTCAATCGAATGCCGTTTGGGCTGGCCAACGCTCCAGGCACCTTCCAACGATTAATGGAGCGGTGTCTGGGGGATTTGAACTTCGAGGCCACTCTCATTTATCTGGATGACATCATCATCTATGCTCCAACATTCGAGGAACATCTGTGCCGACTGGAGCAGGTACTAGACCGGTTGCTGAAATACGGGCTTAAGGTGAAGCCCCAGAAGTGTCACTTGTTCCGGGAACAGATCGAGTATCTGGGGCATGTGGTGTCCGCCGAAGGAGTCCGGCCATCGCAGGAGAAGATTGCCGCAATCCAGGAGTGGCCCACACCGGAGACCGCCAAGGATGTACGGGCGTTCTTGGGCCTCGCTGGGCACTACCGGCGCTTCGTGAAGAACTTTGCTCGCCGTTCTCACAATCTACAAGTCCTGCTGAAAGGAAGCTCCCCCAAGGAACGGGGAAAGAAGATACAATGGCAGGAGCCACAAGAAGCAGCGTTCCGGGACTTGAAGACAGCTCTCATGGAGCCGCCGGTGTTGGCTTATGCGGACTTTTCGCAACCGTTCATCCTACACACCGACGGCAGCTCTCAGGGATTGGGGGCTGTGTTGTCTCAGGTTCAGGATGGGCGGGAGAGAGTGATCGCCTATGCGAGTCGGTCTCTTCATGACTCTGAGTTGAACCCGGACAATTACAGTTCTTTCAAGGTGGAGCTGCTGGCCGTGGTGTGGGCTATGACGGAGCGGTTCGCTGAGTACCTGGCCGGTTCCGAGGTGCTGATACGCACGGATAACAACCCATTGGCACATCTGGAAAATGCGAAATTGGGTGCCCTGGAACAGCGCTGGGTAGCCCGGATGGCCAAGTACAGATACCGTATCCTCTACAAGCGAGGAGCGGAGAATGTTCATGCTGACGCGTTATCTCATCTGCGGAAGAACCCCCCAAGAACTAACCGAGATGAGGAGCTGGAGGGAGAAGAAATCCCCTACGCCATCGGGGGCGCTGCTCGGACGGCTGTGAGCCGGGAACAGACCGGGAACGGAACGGCTACAGGACTGTTGGTTCAGAGTCGGGACGAATGGATACGGCTGCAACAGGAAGACCAGGAACTAGCTCCATTGCGACAGTGGATAACGAATGGTCTATTGCCCGTGAGAACCCCTGGACAAACTCTCCCGTCAGACCTGAACCTTCTTCTGCGGCAGTGGGAGCGCCTAACTCTTCAGGACGGGCTCTTATGCCACTTAACCATGGCTCAGGCAGATTCCGAGCCGACCTGGCAGATGGTCTTACCAGGGCCCGTGGTGGCCGCAGTTGCTAAAGAAGCTCATGAGTCCGGGGCACACTTCGGAGTGAAGAGGACATTTAAGTGGCTGCAAACTCGGTTCTATCATCCTCGGCTGCTTGCGGAAGTACAAACTGCCTGTAGACAATGTCGACAATGTGAGCTAACCAAGTCACCGGAGGAAAGGGCGCCTGTGCAGAGCATCACGACGTCTGCCCCTTTTGAAGTATTAATGATAGACTACATTACCATTGGAGCAGCGCATCAAGGCTACGAACACTGCCTCGTTATGGTAGATCATTTTTCAAAATTCGCGGTAGTCACCCCTACCCGTGATCAGACAGCTGAGTCGGCGGCGAGCGCTATCTGTAAGAACTTTATTCAAGTTTATGGCTGTCCGAGGCGAATACATTCGGATCAAGGCGCCTGTTTCTTGGGCAAAGTCATGGAATAGCTGCATCGCCTCTACGGCATTGATAAGTCACGCACCACACCGTATCACCCCCAGGGAAATGGGGCTTGTGAGCGGTTTAACCGGACTTTGCTTCAAATGCTGCGTGCGCTAGAACAAGATCAGAAGGCCCGCTGGCCGGAGAATGTGTCTGACCTAGTGTGGGTCTACAACAATAGAGTTCATCAAGTCACAGGACGCACCCCGTATGAAGTGGTCTTTGGGCGCCCAGGAAAAGGCATGACAGATCTGGAACTGTCTTCGGAGGAAGAAGGCCCCCGAACAGGGATGGCTTCGTGGGTGCGTGATCATCGGCATCGGCTGCAGACCTTACACCGACTGGTACACACTCGAATTCGGGAAGTGGAGCATCGGAGCACCCCTACAGCAAAACCCCCAGAGTTCCGGCCAGGTGATCGAGTACTCGTTCGAGAGCAAAGACCGCAAAACAAGTTAGATCATCGTTGGGAAAAAACACCCTATCGGGTGCTTCGCCGTATAGACCCGCATGGACCTGTATATGAAGTGCAGTCTGAGGCCCCCTGAAGTACAGGTACTCGCATTCTTCATCGCAACATGCTCCGGTTGTGTCGCTCTGTTGACTCGGACACCCCGGAATCCGCAATCAGGGAAGAGCCACCTACGACTGAGTCCCCCAACAACCATTGGTGGGATGAAGAAGATGATGAAGAAGAACGGCGTCAAAATACTTCCCCTATCTCGACTACTACACTACCCCTGACCAGTCACCCTTCCGCTGACGACATTCCCCCAACACCCCCTACACAAGGACCCGAGCCACGACGTTCTGAACGTTCTACTGCCGGTAGACCCCCAACTCGCTACAGTCCTGACTTACACACTAGACAGACCCAAGTGTGGAACAACCCGTCAGGTGGGCGACCTGTCAGTGCGAAGGCCTCGCCCGGGGACTGGCGAGCATACAGGGTGGGGGAATGTAGGGGACAGGGACCTGGTGAGCTGTGCAGACGGGTGGAACCATTGTTGCCGGGAGTCGGGGTTCCGGGGGACGGATTTGAGGGGCGCATGGGAAGCCAGGCTCATGTGACAGGAGGCAGAGTGATGCAGGGAGAGGAGAGGATAAAAAGCAAAACGCGCGAAAGCAGGGGCAGAGAAGCGCGGGAAATCTCTGAGGAGAGGAAACTGCAGCGCAGTTGTTGTGTGTGTGCAGGCCGCAGTGAGACTCGCTGGAAGCAGGGGGAAAACGTGCAACAGACACTGCGGGCAGAGCCCCCAAAAAGAGGCGCATTCGTCGTCAGCGATCCCCCAGGCAGAGGGGTAGTGCTGATCAGCTCAGGGACAGTATTACCGCGCTCCCCAGGAGCATCTTGCCACCGAGTGCTCCGGGCCCTCCTGGGTTTTTCTTAGCTGTGACTGATACTGATAATTCTGCTAATTCTCCTCAAAAAGACTCCTCTCTGGACGTGGAAACGTCCGCCTGCGGGAGGTAACGCAGCACCGCAAAAGACATTCTGGACTCGAATCTACACCTGGGCTCGACGTCGGAGGACACCGCCTTCCCTCACCACTAGGACTACGTCGCTGACGGAGCCTCACCACCGGGACTACATCGCTGAAACAGCACTGATAAGTGAACGTTGTTGACTTTACCTTAGTAGGGGAGGTACTAGTAAGGCGCTGCCGCGTTCTTCGGGTATAGTTCAGGCCTCCTATATAGTAGATAGGATTTACTGTGATATTGTAGACTTGTACTTAAGTTCCCTGCGTGGAAAACTGTTGTTATCTGTTTGGTTGGAAGTTAAAAGAAAAGTTAAAAACGCTGTTTGCTTTCTGGCTCCCATTTGTCCCTGCATCCTTCTTTATCTGCGGTCCCTACACTTGCACCACAAGTGGTATTTTGCTATTAAAAGGAAGATCAAACAAACAAAAAAAAGTTATAGATTTAAGGATTTCATATTTTATTTTAATTAAAAAAATATATATATTTTTTGCAACTAGTAAAATATAAAAGACTAAATAAATGTTGTATCGCCGTAAGACATCGCTGAGCTTTCCGACATGAAGCTGCTTCAGAAAACAGCTGGAGGTCTTTTTTCTTGATGTTCCTCTACTTAAAAGGAGTTGTTCAAGTCTTCCTTCACTTTATGTCACTGCAGAGTTGTTAATCATCAAAGCGTGCACAATGCGTGCTGTCAGGATTCTCTGATGCAGGAAGTCATGTAACTACAAGTATATGATTTGCATATGTGCAGCCACATTCCGACTAGAAGTGTCTGGCGGCGCACGTCTAGTCGACACGTGACCGAATGTATGCAAATCGGTTACTTGCGATCTTGTGCCCCCACTCCCAGCGAATCCTGACGGTACGCACTGTGCTCGCTGTGAGGATTCACAATTCTGCAGTCACATAAAGTGAAGGAAGGCTTGAACAACCCCTTTCACGAATGAAGAATCACCTTTGGTGAACCTTAAATAAGGACACGACCACGTCATTTATTAATAAATTAATGGAAGATTTCCTTGATTTTAGGTAGAAGTCTATGACAAGTTTAAGCCTCGGAGAGCTTGGGTATCGCTGCAGATAATTGTAGCACTCACATGTATAAACCGTCAACCTGACATGAGCCGTCTTATTACGCTGATCCATGTTTAGGTAATTATCATAAACATAGGACTCACTTTAAGGATTAAACAAGATGTAGCTCTATTCTGGAGTTGTCCTCATTTCACACTGAAGGATGATGTGACATCTTCTACGAAATCGTGATTAGTAAAGAGCTAAACGGTGCAAATCGGGTTACCCAGTTGTAAGGAAAAAAAAAAGAAGTATTTGCCCCTTCAGAGATTTCCTATATTTGTTTTAATGGTTTCTGATACTTAACATCTTCACCCCCGAGCCTTCATGACCAGACCAAATTTCCAATTCTGGACAGTGTCGCTTTATGTAGTAATAACTCTGGAACGCTTCAACACAGCCCACGGATTCGGAGATAACGTATTTTCTTGCGACATCTTGTACTTCATGATAGTGATAAAATTTGTTCGATACGACTCTTGTTTATTTGTGAAAATATCGGAAATTTGGTGAAAATTTAGAAAATTTTGCAAGTTTCAAACTTTTAATTATTATGCCCTAAAACAAGATAATTAAGTCACACAAAATAGTTAATAAGTAACATTTACCACCTGTCTACTTTACCCCTGAATCTTTTCTGAAACTTTTTTCTATCGTTAAGAAGTTAGAAGGGTTAAAATTTGACCAGTAATTTCTAATTTTTACAACAAATTTTTTTTTTGCAGTTACCACATCACATTTGAAGTGACTTTGAGGGGCCTATATGACAGAAAATACACAAAAGTGACACCATTTTAAAAACTGCACCCCCAAAGGTGCTCCAAATCACATTCAAGAAGTTTATGAGACCTTCAAGTTCTTTACAGGAGCTAATGGAATAAGGAAGGGAAAACATTTTTTATTTTTTTCACAAAAATTTTACTTTAGCCCCAAACTTTTTAGTTTCACAAGGGTAAGAGGAGAAAATGCACAGTGCAATTTGTTGAGTAATTTCTCCTGAGTGCACCGATACCCCATATGTGGGGGAAAACTACTGATTGGGCGCACAGCAGGACTTGGAAGAGAAGGAGCACGTTTGACTTTTTGAATGCAAAAGTTTCTGGAATAATTAGTGGTCTCCATGTCATCTTTGGCGAGCACCTGATGTGCCTAAACAGTGGGTACTCCCTACAATTGACACCATTTTGGAAACTAGACCCCTCCTGAGTTCATCAATACCACATATGTGGTCGAAAACTACTTTTGATGCACAATACAAAGCTGAGAAGGGAAGAAACGCCATATTGGAGTTCATATTTTGCTGGAATGGTTTGAGAGTGCCATGTCACATTGGCAGAGTCCCCGAGGTGCCAGAACAGCAGAAATCTCAGGAGGGACGGAGTGCCATTTCCTCCTGGAGCGCAGATTTTCCAAGAATAATTTGCTGACTTTATATAGAGCTGCTAAGTGCTAGAAGAGTAGAATCTCCCCTCAAATGACCCCATTTTGGAAATTATACGCCTTTGGGAATTTACCTACAGGTGTAGTGACAATGTTGTTGCTGAGTGAAAATTGAAAACTGTCGTTGCAGTGCCCAGCTCATGTATCTGGAGGTACGCACCTGTAAATTAGGCGTACGCTTATCACTACAGAAATTCCAAACATGTGGACGTTAAATATGGTTTAGGCACACTGGGGCTCAGAAGGGAGGGGGACATTTGGATTTGGGACCGCAGAATTTGCTAAATTTCTTTTGGAGGCAAGGAGCCATTTAGCTTTTCCAGAGCCTTTGTGCTACCAGTAATGTGGAAGCCCCCTATATTTTCTGTTCACAGATGATGGATCTCAGCAGGATCTTTTTTATTTTGTGGATCAATTTGAAGCTTTTTTGGGAACATTTTACATAGCATTTAGGAACACATTTATCCACGCTCTGTGCTGAGCACTTACAATGGAGTCTACATCGAAATCTCAGAGTGACGTGATTCAGATGAAGCCCCCGAGGGATCCATTCACTATAATGAGGCAACAGTTATTTACATATAGCCTCTGTTCAGCGGTGTCCTTTTCAGAAGTACACAAAACTGTGGCTGACAGCACTTTCATGCACTCCTAATAAAAAGACGGACACCGCCAGATCACAGGACAATCGGCATCCACAGTGCCTCTATCTGCATCATTAAAGGGAATCTTCCGCTGGTGGTTCGGTCTGATTCACCAGTTTCAGATATTTACACAGAAACCCTGGTGTAAGCGCTCCTAGTACCGTGCAAAATAAAGGTGAGCCGAGCCTTACTGCGATCTTTGGGAGGCAGAATGAACAAATCAATAGCAGGTGAAGAATTGGTTTTATTTGTTTTTTATGCCGTTCTAAGCGATTAGACAACTTTATTCTCTGGGTCGGTGCGCTTACAGCGATACCTCATTTATAGAACCTACAATTCAATTTCCGTGGCCAGACCGGAAAGATACCCCTTAGGCCAAACACATTAAACCTAAACGACCTACTATCGATTCTTCTATGGAGAGAGCCATACGCCATAGGTTCCAATTACCCCTGACAGGGTTTTTCGGCTAATACAACATATGACTAATTCAGTCATTTAGTATAGCTAATACCTATAGTCTGTACCAATTGGCGTGATATGACATGTATAAGGATCCAAATTAGTTTCCTTAGAGTCACTATTCCATTTAACAGTGCATATGGATGTTTGGTGAGGCACGGTCTTTTTCTCCTATCCCCTGGTGTCAGACTGTCCATCTCTGATAACGCCAGGGAACTTTTTTAGCTGCTTCTTATACACGAACACTGTTTGTTTATTTGTCTGCCTGTTATATTTAATATATTTAATAAAAACTTATATTGTTAAACTTTGAAAAAAATCCCCTTAATTTTCTTCTTGTGAACTCCTGTGATTGTATAGGGATTATCATATGACCTGATAATATATCAGGTATACCTTCTTTTGGGACTATAAAAGTTCGCTTATGTTTAGGTTTAAAGCGATACCTCATTTATAGCTTTTTTATGTTTTGATCCTTTTCCACAATAAAACTATTTTATAGAAAATGCCCTTTATTTATTTTTTTACAGTGTTCACTGAAGGCGTTAACTAGTGTGACAGTTTTATGCAGTGGGTCATTCCGGACTTGACAATACCAAAACGTGTACTTTGCTCTCACACAAGCTTCTTAGACCATGCTGTCAGTTGTCGTCATGACGATCTCGGGTCACCATGGCAATGATCGGGCCCCCACGATGACATTGCAGGGGCGTCGATCGGCAGGGCAGGGCCAATTGCATCTTTAAAGTATCCTAAAAATATAATTGTTTTTGACAGCATATCTCTTCGTATAAACCGGCATTCACTGCCAACAATTTTCAAACTGTATGAGGAATGACCGACCCTTTACTAATCGCTCAGTCCCCTGCACTTTGCATTGGTCCTTGTTAAAAGGTCCTTTACGCAAACACTAAAGGACTTTTTTTCTTATTGACGTGCCTGTAAATGTGCCTTTAGTTGTCATGATTCACTTAGAATCCTATGAACATTGGTTCTGTCCAAAAAACAAAAATATTTCCTGTTTGTGAACATAAATACTACCACTGCCGTTGTGCTCCTGAATCTGGTATTGGCTTTATTTCCGTGCCTCTGCATTCCTGAGATACTGCCCTCTCTTCCCTGCATATAAATCTAGTCTTTTAGCCGACTAGGCAAGGTCAACAAGAACATGCCCACTTGTCAAAAAAAGTGTATTATATACACTGCTCAAAAAATTAAAGGGAACACTTAAACCACAAAATATAACTCCAAGTAAATCAAACTTCTGTGAAATCAAACTGTCCACTTAGGAAGCAACACTGTTTGACAATCAATTTCACATGCTTTGG